>NW_008587910.1:0-7537 GCF_000691845.1 Merops nubicus
TAATTTATATATTCTTTATATAATAAAGCCTCTTTTCACAGGGGAATAGAGGAAGGAACAAGGAAGTGGAGCTTTGAACAAAGTACAAGCAACTGCTGGGAAAACAAACATTGATAAATGTCTACTCTGGGAGAATACCTTTCTAAGCAAAACTACTCTCAGCACCTATTGTTGGAGAAGATAAAGTCAATTCCTAAAGGTATTAATCTCTTCATAATTGCCTCTGACGAGCATCTTTATCATATTAGCTGAGTGATTGCACTGCTGTCAGCAGGGGACTTCTGTTATTTGATTAAAAATGGTTTTTGCACTTTGGCATGCATCTGAAGGAAGGAAAAAATCTGATCCAGCACCTTGACTCAGAGAAAGATGCTGAAAGACAGCTGGGGGAGAAATATGGGGAAAACAAGCAGATTTTCCTCAAAGAATCTACTCATAAATACAAAGCAGGCTGTCAGAGAAATGCATTTGAAGGAATAATGTCTCTCTCCCATCGTATTTCAACTAAAAGACTGCAAGGAAATGACTTCACCTTCACACTCCAGGATGCCAATCTGATCCAGCCATAGAAGGAAGCTAAACTAGGGAATGTGCATGGCACTCATATGAAGATGTGAAATCTAACAGGCAGCTAAGTCAGCAGTCTAAATGGTCAGGACAAATGACATGCTGTTTAGGCCAAGTTGGCTTTATTCCTGGCTTTCAGAATCCCACACATGAGCTCTCTGAACTTTAGAGTAAATGATGGAGTTAGCTCCATTGTGCTCTTAGGAACAAGGCAACAAACTCTTTTCAAAGCTTTGTTGGGTTTTGTTTAGTTTTGTTTTGTTTTAATATAAATGTCATACCTTTACAGAGCAAAGCTCTTTTTCCTTTCTTCACAACAGTAAAAGTGCTTGAGGGCCTCAATCTGCAAGCCCTGCTCATGAATTACTAACAAGGCTTCTCCTGCCAGTGAAGTGATGCACAGGGGTGAGTGGTTATGACGCTGAGCTTTTGGCCCAGAGAACCCACTCTGGCTTAGAAAGGTGCTAAGAATGTGCTTGGTTTCACATTGTTAAAAAAGCCTATTAAAAAATTATGAAGGCCACAAACAGCACAGCTTAAACAGAGATGGGCCCTTTCTCTTTGAGATAGAAACCCCCACACCATTCCATCATCTCTGTCTAGCTGCTTAATCCACAAAAGAGGCTGACAAATCTGGCAGTCTGACCACATATTTTCCACTTATTAAAAAGAAATGTGTGTGACCATTTCTCCAAGCTGCTCTAAGAGTATCTACCTATTAACTTTCCACATAAGAGATTTTGCTGACATTTTCCACTTCACTAAAAAACCACGTTGGCAGCTCCTGCAGGAGGATCTGAGACTGAAGCTACCTTTGTTATTTGGAAAGCCTGAGGGACCTAAGTCCACACTGTGTACCGTGGTGCAGTTGAGAGGTGCCAGGCCTGTGTGCTGGGTGATCACCAGCAAACTTCTGACAGTGTTGTGCTGCTCTGGGTGGCCCCAGACCAAAGGAGTGGGCTGAGGTGTTCCACAGAGGCTGAGCTTGGGAGCAGCTTTGTTCTTGGCCAGAGGAGCTAAAGCACCACAGTGAGAGCACAGATACAGATTATATTAAACCTCAGAGAGAGAAATTGCTATGATACCTTGGTGAAAAACCTCCTTCTGAGCTCCCTCACCACAAACCATACTGCAAAGAGGTTTTTGATGGCAGAGTAGCTCAGTAGTCTTCTCTCCCTGACCACCACTGCTAGCTAATGGCCTACACTCTGTTGACATGTCTATACTCTTTCCAGCTAAACAGGGAGGAAGAGTGGAAGCTGGTAGGAAACAGCACTGGAAGCTGCTCTTTCATTGTAGGTTAGATTGAATGTCAAATGTGGTTTGCAAGGTATGCTAAGAGCCTTCTCTGAAAGTAGGAGATTAAACTCTTCTTCCTCCTGGAGGTACTCTGTCATCACAGATGCTTCCCGAGCTGCTGCGAATCCAGAGCTCAGTTTCTGTCAGGGTCTTTTAGCTGATGTAGTCCAAGCACTCATGAGGGACATGTCCTCCTTCTGTTACACAAGCAACAGTAAATATCAGCGTTTAAATACCCAGGTGCAAAAGCTTCAAACTGGGCATGCTTTTAAGGTCTTTTTACAGAGGTCCTCTGTCTAATTAAAATCTGTTTTAGCTTTTGCTGCTGGTGTTCTGTTTGGTAAGAAGAGAAAAAGCCTTCTTTCTCCTAGATGCCTTCCCCAGGCTTTTCCTTCCATGGGCAGCTGGGTATGAAAAGGGGGATGCTGTAGTATTAGCTGGTCAAAACAGGAAGACTAGTCACATGTGGCACTTTGTTGGTTACGTTTCCTCTAAGCCCTGTCTCTTCCACTTCCCCGTTCTCTGTGTTCCCACTCCAACAGATTTCATTTCATACCTATCACGGGGAGACTTTGCACTGCCTTGGGTGTATTTTGGGCAGACCCTGTGCCTGGCATATGAGAACATAGAGCCTCAGTCACTCCTGACCATGATTCCCTGCAATGCCATTTGTGAAGATGACACTTCCCTGTGAAAAAAGTTTAGTAAAGTACTGGAGTTTCCAGTTTTCTCCCTCATTTTGTCTCCATTATTAAGTCTGCCTATCATTCAGGGCAGGTGTGTGTCTTTGGTCTGTCCTTTCCATTCAGTGGGAAATATAATACTTTGGCCTTATTATTAAACCCAGCATCAGGAAGATTAAAGAAAGTTTGAGAAATGTTTGCAAACCCCGACAAAACCACAAACTGTTCTAGGTGCCAGAAATGAAAACAAACTAAATAACCATCTGGAAGTAATAGCAATAGTTTCACAGCAATATAAAAGCATAACTTAAAATAATCATAGCATGGCTGAAGCTGCTTATATTTTTTTTATATTAAAACACCAGTTTCTGAGCCATATGTAGAGAACCATAAGTTGGGCTGCAATTTGACAGGTTGTGCTGCCCTTGAAAATTTTGCCATCAAACATATCTTAAAAAGCCAGTGGATGTCTCCTGCGTGGTGACATTATCTCTGTCTGTCAGTAATGGGCAGCAGGCATCTCTGAGAGGTGGTCTATCAACTTCTTAATTGTAATGTAATGTATATGAGTTTCTGCAGCACGGATTAGACCTCTGTCTTTGGCCTTGAGGGTCTTGAGACAGCATCCTACTACTTTTGGCAGAAGGTGAGAGAATCAGACTCCTCTTTAACACTTTATTTCAGCCCCTGGTGGGACTTGACAGATAGACAACAATGAGGGCTTGACTGATTGATGTTCAAGCCTTGGATGTAACACTTTGGCCTGAAGCAGGGAGGAGTTTTTTTTTGAAAGAAAGCCCAAGCTCTGATAGTTCTGGGTGCTCTGTAGTGTAAACCCACATATATGATCCTCCATATTTTACAGGGGAGGCTTTGTAATTAACATGCACTTAAAGAACTGTAACAGTAAAGACCAGGATCAGGTCTATTCACTGTGTCAGCTTGAATGATTTTTTTTTTACTTTAGAAGCAAAATCACCCTGTGATGAGCATGTTTCTTTAGCACAACCCTTTCCCCTCTCCCGTGCCAGTGGGAGCCATTCCCAGCCCTATGGTGTGAATACTTCCAGTGAGATTATTTGCAGATGGGCCCTTCTTTTAGCTTCCAGCATAGCTTTGCAAGAAGGACATACAGTGTAGTGAGGGGAACATGGGTGGTGGGCACCAGTGTCAGATGTAAGACTTGTGCCAGAATTGCTCCAGAAGTGGAGCTACTCCTTATGAGGAGAGGTCCCTGTAAGACAGAGAGGGGTGGCCAGAGGGAAATCTTTCCTATGTGGGAAATCTCTTTAAAGAAGCTTTTTAAAATAAAATAGTAGAGACCATGTAGGCTTTTTGGACGTTGGTAGTACTACATGGTGATAAAATTGGTACTTGCTCCTCTAGCCAGTCATTCAAAAGATTTTTGCCTAGACTCTTATCCCACCTGCTGTGTCTCTGGATTTTAGGAAGAGATTCCCTCCTTGCAAAGCTGCTCCTAACCAAAGGACAAAATACCAGACAGCATGACTCTTGTGCCTCTCTGCAATAGGCATGAGGAAAAAGGAAACCTTTACTAATGGAAATTTAATTTGTAATACATGATCTACCCATCTAATGCTTTTGCAGGTTGAAAAATGTGTATTTATAATGGGGAAGAGCCATGCTTGGGAGGATAGATACTTTATCATAATTAGAAACCAAGAATAAATTTAGTAGAATGAAATAATAATACTTCCAGTTTAAACAGGGATATCAAACCCATCCAGGCATCCCTAAGAAAATACATGGCATGCAACATACAATTCTACACTTAGGAGTTCAGGGAGGAATTCCTTATACTCATGTCTCCAAGCCCAGAGCCTTTGGGAAATGAGCTCTTTTCTCCACTCAGGAAAAAATTCCATTTTTTAGTCAGGAATGAGAACTTGCAAACTTAGTGACACCACTTTTTTCACAGAGTAGACATAAATGAGAGCACAGGTTGCCTATCTCCCTCGTGAATTACTCTTGAGACTTCAAATACCTGAGTGTGCAGCTCCTACTACATGTAAGTCAACTAGGTCACGACCCTCTTGTCCCTTCTGCATTGCTAAACCAAGCAAGGTGGGGTGAGGATCAAGCTGGGACCCAGAGTCCTATGAATGCTGCACTTCTGTGAGGAGTCACAACTGGACACACTGAAGTCACTGATCTGACTTTGAGAAGAGAGCAGATTAAATAGGAGGCAAGGTTGTTTCCTTAAGACTGGCATTTACAAGTAGATGGATGCATTCTGAAATGAATGGTAATCCCTTCATCTACTCCTACCTGTGGTTTGTCTCAGGGCTTTTTATCAGTGTTATCTGAGATGCAGTGTTATCTGAGATGGACTGGTGGACAGATTTCCACAGCACAGCTTGATGTTGAAAGTCTCTTTAGGTTTCTATCATTTATCCTCTTTATTGATTCACATTTACACCACTCTGCTGCCATTCAAAAGTCAGATGGTGCCAAAAAAAACCACACAAAAGAGTTTCTCAATTTTCTGACCTTCGCTGAAGTCCTATATTTCTTTGCTGTGTGTTTCCAAGCAGTCCCTCAGCTCTTAGGTATTTTTTATGACCTCAGATAAGCAACCTGATCACAAGTAAGATCCCTATTTTGGGGAGTGCACATCACACTGTAAGTCTTAAATTCAGGCCTTAGGTTCCCAATACTTTATTCTTCCCTCTCATCCACTTCCCTCTCAGTGCACAGGAGAGAAATGAAAAGCTGATGGACCTCTGGATGGTTTTGGTAATGGTGATGTAGACAGTCAGATGGGCTCTTGTCCTCAGTAGTAACAGCTGACAATAATTTGGGTTTGTTTGTTTGTTTTTAACACTATTCCACTTATTATTGAATGGTGCCATGAAGAACTATGACAAAGTAATCTCTCTAAAGAATGCAAGTTGATAAAAGTATAAATCCACAGGTTCAAGCATTGATTTGCAAAGTGAATTACAGTAGCACTAAAAAATCAATACGTAGGAGAAACTGCAAAATGCCAGTAATTTAACATCACTCCAAAGAGTTAACAGCACTTTTCAAGCACCCAGATTATTCAAGTAGGAAACAAAATGCTGCTGTGTGAGAGGTTAAATTACAGAGCATCTCACTTGCCTGATCTCTCAGTGGAATATGAAGCTTTTCAACTCTAGGTAACTTTGGGATCCACTGCTGTGACTGAGAGTTACAACTGTCCTCTGCGAAATGGTTTAAGTCCTGTTCTCCAGGTGGGAGCTACCTCTCTCTGTCTCCCCCTTGCCCTGCAGCATACCTCTCATTTTGATACCTTTGATGAGGAGAAGATAGAGATGCCTCACCAGCACAGTCAGAGGGGCTGTGCAGAACCTGCTGCCACACAAGGAATGGGAAAGGATGCAAGGACGTCATACAAACTGGACAGAAATCTTCCTTAAGCTGAGAGATCTGAAAGGATCACCTTGTATAAACACTTTAAATGGTTTTGAAAGTGATTTTCAAGTAGTGAGGCTGTGCAGCTGCATTGCCTCGAGTGACTAAAACCTAAGCAAGGACACTGTGTGGAGTTGAAACCCCTCTGCTGAGCAGTTTCTTCCTGACAGCGTGTCTTTCTGCATCTCTTGTATTTGTCATGTCTTCATTTGCAGTGGCTGCTCTGTGGATGGACAGAGGCTATCTGCAGAGCTGTCAATCAATAACTTTTATCAATATCCACTTAATTTTCAGAGCAGAATCACACTGCACTAGTAGGTAAGGACAAGTGTGTGTGTTAGCTTGGTGTGTTTTGCTGTTCTCTCTCTGTCAATGCTGTTCTGAGGCACAGAATGGTAGGATCTGGAAAGAACCTCTGGAAATCATCTAGTCCAACCCCCCTCCTGTAGCAGGTTCACCTAGATCAGGTTGCACAGGAACATGTCCAGGTAGGTTTTGAAAGTCTCCAGAGAAGGAGACTCCACAGTCTTTGTGGGCAGTAATCCTGTTTCCAGTGCTCCATCACTCTCACAGTAAAAAAGTTTTTCCTGATGTTTAGGTAGAAAATCCTGTGTTCCAGTTTGTACCCATTGCCCCGTGTCCTACTGCTGGGCACCACTGAAAAGAACCCAGCTCCCTCCTCTTGCCACACACAGAGAGTCTGAGGATAGTTCAATTCTCTTTCTGCTGGATACCAGACTGCCACCTTTGCAGAGAAACTAGTCCTTGCTAGTCCTACTAATAGGGCATAATGCCCCTGACCAACCTCACCTGGGTCTCTACCCACAGCCCCTGCCTGTGGGGCCAGGAACTCTATTTAAGCTCAGCCCTGGGCCTCCAGCTCTCACCAGAGCTACAGAAATGCTGGTCTCTATTTCAGCCATCCTTGTGCCTGGCTGTGAATGCTGCTGCTCCAGATCTGTGGGACCCCCTGGAGTTAAGATCCCCATGTTTGTTCTGGTTCCTAAGGTTGGCACGTGCTGTTTGGGTTTTGGCACTCGTTCAGCCATCCTTGTGCCTGGCTGTGGATGCTGCTGCTTCAGATCTGTGGGTCCCCCTGGAGTTAAGATCCTCATGTTTGTTCTGGTTCCTAAGGTGGGCACGTGCTGTTTGGGTTTTGGCACTCTGTGAGGCTGTTGGTGCAATGCCTCTGGGAAGACTTGTTGAGTAGGTTTACCCTTGGAGCATCCACTGCACAATACAGCCCAAAAAGTGGTGCTCAATGGTGCCAAGTCCAGCTGGAGACCTGGAACTAGTGGAGTCCCCCAGGGGTCAGTGCTGGGTCCAGTCCTGTTCAACATCTTCATTAACGACCTGGATGATGGTGCAGAGTGTCTGCTCAGCAAGTTTGCTGATGACACAAAGCTGGGAGGTTTGGCTGATACCCCTGAAGGCTGTGAGGCCATTCAGGGAGGTTTGGACAGACTGGAGAGCTGGGCCAAGAGGAACCTCATGAGGTTTAACAAGAATAAGTGCAGAGTCCTGCACCTGGGCAGGAGGAATAAAATGCACCAGTACAGGTTAGGAGGTGA
>NW_008587910.1:8127-30000 GCF_000691845.1 Merops nubicus
GTTCCTGTGTGACCTGCCCTAGACTAGATGGTCCTGCTCTGGCAGGAGGGTTGTACTTGATGATCTCTGGAGGTCCCTTCCAACCCCTGACATTCTGTGATTCTGTGTGATCAGCCAGGTGCTATCCAGGAGCTCTGCACATCACTCTGGAGACCTGTTGTTGCACTTTTAAGTTCATAGTGTCTAGAAGCTGTGACCTCTCTATCTCAGCAGTTGTGATCAACTGACTGGTGAAGAGGAAACAGATTATGCTTCTGTAGATTTGCAGTTTCTAATTGCTGGCTGCCTGCTGTCTGGCAACTCAGTAAATTAAAGCATTTAACAATTCTTTAGGTAAAGCAAGAAAACAAAAATCAATTATGTGGCTCAACCATCATGACTACAGCTGTTTTGGGGCTGTCTTTCAGGCCAGACATGGAAAGACGGTCCCTTTCCAAGTGTGTGGAAGTAGTTAGAGACACCATATTGAATCTGAATTTGCAGCTAATTCCTCAGTGTCTTTGTGTTGAGCAGCATCCCTGTACAGGCTTCATGAGCCAGCCCAGCAGGCGTCTGGATGCTGCTGGTTTCCTCTGTCACCCAGAACTTGGCACGTGCACTCTGAGAGAACTAATCTGGAGTCTGCTGCTTGGCCTGTGTGTGTGTGTTTTTGGTGAGGTGGCAGGGGACATAAAGAGCAGAAGGGATGCAGACAAGGGCAGTGACCTTGGCAGGCTGTTTTCCCAAAAGGCCTGGAGCCAGCTTCTGCTCTCAGACATTCACCATTTCCAGTGGGATCAATAGTGAAAACTAACAGTGAAGAAAAGTCCCACATAGCAGATGCACTTGGTCAGAGCAAAAGAGCAGTTAAGATTGATATTCAAATTGCCAAATTACCTCAGCTGAAAGTCATTTGGCAGCAATTGTGCACAAACTGGGCAAGCAGGGGTCTTGCAGGTGAGATTGAATTACTTGATGAGTGCATAATAAGGCCCTATCTGTTTTTTATTTTTGGGGACTCTTATTCCTGAATTGCCTTCCTGCGTTGGTTGTATGCTTCTTATTTTGGGCGTGTACTTCGTAATTGGGAGTGAAGGGCAAGAGTCTTGGCTCTTAACTGAAGGCAGATGCCCCTTTTAGTTGTTTCCTTTGAAATTTTTGTGAAGTGGGATAATGTTTCTGTATGGAGCTCTTCAGTGTTGTTTAGGAGGGAGGAAAATACTACCACTTACCAGCTATGAGTGCAATAACACCTCCGAATAAGGATTAGATTCTTTAAGTTTTAATTTCTCTTCCCTCTGTCCTTTCAGGCTTGTTCAGACTGCTCCAAGATTTTTCCTATGAACTTATAGCTTCTGTTTGTAGAAAAGCCTTTTGGCTAAGTGAGCATCAGTCACACAAGAATATTTGCAGTTCAAATGCCATGGGACAGATACTCTTATCAGAAGTGTTTGTGCATTCATCCCTCATGAGAACTAACATCACGAGGCCTATTTGAATCATCCCAAACAATCAAGTTGGCTCAATCAGTAAGAAATTCATCTTTATTCAGTGTGGTTTATAATTAAAGGGTAACACTTTGGAAGGAGATCCCATGAGCCCTGTTGTGAGGGGTGTTTGCAGAGAAAGGACAATACAGGTTGGATGTGCAGGGTCTTCTTTGCTGGATGGAGAGCATGGTCTGGCTGGTGCAGCCTAAACCACTGTGTGGAGGTGGAAGCATGGTCCCAAATCAGAAATATATATGATCCCATGAACCCTCTGGTGAGGGGTGTTTGCAGAGAAAGGGCAATATAGGTTGGATGTGCAGGGTCTTTGCTGGATGGAGAGCATGGCCTGGCTGGTGCAGCCTAAACCACTGTGTGGAGGTGGAAGCATGGTCCCAAATCAGAAATATATATGAGCTATACCATGGGGGGTGTGCATGAGACTTGGAATTCTGCTTCTTTTTAATTGCCTTATGCAATAAGTCATGTATGCTGGAAATTATTAATTTGCTTCAACTGTCATCACTTGGGCTGGGTTTGTCCTGGATGGCTCAGGCTGGATCTGTACATACAGCTATGCCATGGTGCTTTCTGAGGGACCTGTCATTTCACAACAAAGTACAGGCAGGATGCTTAAAGGTGCCAAAAGAAGTACCACTCAAGATGGACTAGGAAAACTAATCAGCAGGGGTTTAGCTAATCACACCAAAAAGAAACCATACTGCAGCCTTCCCACCCAAATGAGCTTGAAACATGGACATGCAGCCAGGCTGCTGCCCCTTCCCCTTCAGCCCTCCAAGCTCTGCAGAAGGGCAAGGTGCTGAGGAGGCTTAAAATAGAAGTTGAAAGAGTCTCTGCCCTTTTTTTCTTTTTTAATTTAAGCAGTGAGTCCTCAGCTAGGGGTGAGTAGAGAGCCTGCCAGAGCTGTATCATCCTCCTTGCACCTCTTGGTTCAGTATCTGTTTTTGTGTTTATCTGTTGCTTCTGGTGTATTTTGTCCTTCTGTCAGCCTTTGCTTCACTCAGCCTTTCACTGCACTGGCCACTAATTTTTCTAGAGCCAGTCTGAAAGGGCAAAAGGGATTAAAAGGAGAGACTTGTAGTTTTGTTCCTGTAGAGCCTTGCAGCCAGCTGGCTCACCACTTCTGAAAGCAATGCAATTGTGTGCTAAGTCTGCACTAATTCCCTTTCCCCACTGACATCATTATGCTCATTTGCTAAAATCTTCTTAAGGCCTAGAGGTCCCAGAAAGGTGCCTGCTGTCTGCCAGCCCTCACGCAGGCAGGTATGGAGCCAGGGCCAGTGGCAGGTGGTTAAACAGCACCCTGGTGCTGACACAGGGAACCAGAGTCTGGGCGTGCTTCCATTGCTAAGGTGTGTGGGCAGGGATTACTGGAGGGCCCCTGGGAGTGGGAAAGCTGCTCTCAGATGTGGAGATATGCTGAGGAGGTAGGGAGAGATCCATTTTGCTGGGTCAGCCTTGTGTTAACCCTTCCTGTAGGATGGAGAGCAAAGCATTTCAAAGTGCCTGCCTCCGCATCCTCCCAGGGTGGCAGTGGAGCTCCTCCAGGGTCCAGGATACACAAATACTGCCCAGCAATGCCCAGAAATGAGTATTGGCATGTCCAATACTTCACTGGGCTCTTGAGCCTCGCTTCTGTGAAGCTCCCACTTCACTCTAGTTGGATGATGAGGACAGAGACGTTGCAGGCATGGATAATGGGTGGAGGTTAATGGTCAACAGTCATGGGAAAACAGCAAAGAGCTCTGCTGATAATGTCCCATTACTCTACCAAACACCAAGCTTTCCTATGCCCCATTGTCCCAGTTTTTTCTTCCACTTTCAACTTGGTTGAAAACAGGGTAAAGAGGGAATGGTTTGAACCTTTCTGAATTTTCTGGGCTTCATGGCCCTCCTCATCTACCTGCTCTGAGTAGGCCTGCCTGGAGAAGGCTCCAAAACCTACCTGGCTTTGGCTCCAGCAACACATTTGTGACTAGAAAAGCCAAAGTACACGTGAGAGGTGGATTTAGTTCTCCACCACACATTGCAGCCATTTTGCTGGACATCTCTCCCATTCAGGCCAGGCAAGGATCTGAGCCCTGTTCATTGCTGTGTCCCCAAGTCCACCTGCTAACTGGCAATTGCACAGGACCTGCCAGCCCTGTGCTCCTCATTCTGTGTTTACAAATTAATTGGAAATACATCGTGTTCATGGCTGGTTGGTGAGCTCCAAGGGATGTGCTGTGTCAGATTCTGCCTTGGGAATTATTTGCCTGGCACTAATGGGAACACAGCAGCCATGAACAGATAAATATGCCCTCTCCAGGAAAAACTTGGTTTCTTAATAGAGGTGCAAGGGAAGTCATCCATCCCTCTTAATATTCAAAATAAAAATTGCCTGCTTGTTAGCTGTGATTTATTGTTTTTGCTTGGGTCCTACAAATGGAATGGATTCAGGAGGTTAAGCCCATATGAGCTCATGCTGTTCAGCTGGATGATATTAGGAGTTAATCCCTTTGCATGGTTCCATGTTCTGTAATACCTCTCAAGCCTGATGATTGCAGCTGTATTTTAAAAGCCTTTTTTTTTTTAAGATAATCTGTTAGAAATGTGAAGCTGGTAGAAATAAAAAATATTGTTTTCTTTCTGTGGAAAAGACACTACTTGTTTCCATATTTAAACTTTTCTTTGAACTGACTTGAAAAACAAATTCAGGATTGATTACAACCTTCCAGTGATGACTTGTAAATCCAAATCTATTATAGAGATGTTAACTGGTCATGTTTCCCACAACTTCTGCAAGTAATTAAACGTCTTCTTCACAATTTTAATAACATGCTTGTTTCCTGGCTACTCAATAACTCTTTTGTTCCATGTGGTTTTCTTTGCTTTGTGTTGCAGGCACTTAACGTGGCTGGTTTTTGGGAGCCCATGAACTGCTATGTGTTTTAACTCTAGCTTATCAACCAGGTAATTTGATGGCCTTCTGTCTATAAGTTATCTAAATATATGTATGACTAATCTACCCTGTAGACTGAAACTCCAAGCATGTGCTTGGTTGACCTAGGAGTTCCAGCAGGGGTTATTTATTTGTTTCCCATGCTAACAGAATGTTTTAGGGATTTGCTACTTATGTGAAATCCTCGTACCAGGTTTCTGAGCCATCTACCAAACAGCTGATCCACTCATCCAGGTTAACCTTCTTTTTTTTCCATCTGTGTCACAGGACTCAGAGAATGGAAAGTAGATTGCAAATAACAGACTTGCTCTCTTTGAAGAATGGTGGGAACGTTGCAATGCCTCAAGTGTTTGCAACATGCCTCTGAGCTAAATATCAATTAAAGTAAGCTTACTTTTGAAAGAAAGCCAGAGTTTTGCTAACTCTGGCTTTCTTTTTAATTCTCATGAGTTTTATTTACAGCTTCTGTATAAAGAGAAAAGCCCATATGGTTGCAGAGAGAGATGATCTGATCAGATCCTAAAGACTTAGAAATCAGAATATAGGTGAGCATGCCTGTCCTTTTAATGTCTGAGTTTAACTGCAGAACTCCCTGGAACATTGTGGTTCAGATAGCTGGCATTGGCCTGGCCCCTCAGGGCCAAGGAGAGCTAGTAAGGAGCTCTTTTTATTTTATAACAGTATTTAGAGTATCAGCTGTTACTCTAAGCTCCTTGTGGGCATATGCTGTGTGTGAAGAAATGAACTCTGCAGGCACACTGCAGGGGGCTGCTTTCAAGATCTGTGTGATCTGTAAGTCAATCAAGTAATTCTGAGGGCTTGACTTTCAATGTAGGAATGCTTAGGCTTGCCTGTGCCAGGAATGAAGCAGAAAGTAACAGAAATGGTGTTTGGAAGGGAACTAAGTGATGGAGGAGAAAAAGGCATGAGGAGGACAAAACATGATATTCTTATGCCATTCATACTTTTCAAATGCTTTTTTTTTTCAGAAGTTTTCTTGTTTCCCTTCCCACTCCTCCTTCTGCTCTCATTTCCTGCTTCTCATCTGCTTAGGTTCAAATACACAGTGCTAGAAGACACTGATCCTACTTTTTATCTGCAGAAACATGTAGTAGAGATCAGAGTTTAAAGAACCTCTGTTCCAGGCTGGAACTTGACTAAAACAGATTAACAGTATGGAGGTTTGACCAAGAATATATTGGCTCTTCTGCTATTAGAGAAAAGTTGGTCTTAAAGTTCATGAATCTGACTCAATAGGGCCAAAAGGGAGGTTGTCTGTGCTAAACGTGAGACTTCTTGCCTTATTGTTTGAATGGAATAGTTCTCAAGGTTTCATCTTTCAATTTGTCCTCTCTGGTGTATGGCCAAAAAGTTTCCCAGTTGAAGTTGAACCAAGACTTGAAAAATATTTTTGTTCCCCAAGTGTCCCTCTGAATGACCTTTGGGAAATCTCAGTGGGTGCATCTGTTGAACAGAAACAAGACACTTCTCCCAGCAGTGGGAGAGGTAACTCATGAGTTTTACAGCATTCCAGGGTTTCAGAGGAATGAGGAGCACACAAATACCTGTAGAGATCAGCAGACTTTCAGAGCTGTAAATTGGAAATAGCATCCTTATTAATGTATGATAGCTAATAACTGGTAAATTGCTTAAAATGAGTGTGGTTAGTCTGCTGAGTTTTCATATGAAGTATTAGTAAATATGAGCTGTGAACCTAAATTAGACAGGGTCAAATGTTTGTCAGGAGTGTTATCCATGCCAGGTTCTGTTAGCAGGATCTTCTGTGGAGCCACCTGCACGTCACCTCCCTAAAAAACAACTCACCAGCTTGTTCTTCATCTCTCCTACTATAGCTTACAAAGCCTCCCCCCCAAAAAAATCATCAGCTTAGTGAGGATCCAATGCATAAACTTTAAGTTGCTATCCTGTGCTGGCAGGGTGGGTAACTGGAACCACTTCACCAGCATTGTGCACCTAACTGGGAGACTTTATAAGAGCCTCTAGGAAGTATGAAACACTGCAATATTTCCAAAAAAGGAAGGAATAAATGTAAACAATCAAAGTATTTTTATCATACTGGAAGTTTAGGTATATTCTCACATTTTTCAAACTACATAGAAAGCAAAAGTGATACAAAGGTTCAGAGCTGGAAGTCTTACTTCAACCTTCAAGCATTTTGGCTGCAGTAGCATTTCAACAGTTGTTTTTTTGAGTCGTTCTATGAACTTGGTTGGATAATGGTTTCTTCAAAGGAAATCATGGCCTTTAATTTGCTGAACTTCAAGTACACCAACACAACAGTGGACAAAAGCAAGCTCTGCTTGTGATCTCAAAAAAATGTCTGTTGCCAACACCACTCTTAAGAGCTTATTGAAGTACTAAGCTCTTATGGATTAAAGCAATGTCCTGGTTTACATACAGGTTTAAAGATGAAGTGATGAAAAGCTTTTTAGTGAAATTTCAGTACAAAGCTGTGTTAATGACATAGCTCAAGATTTTGTTAGGACCTGGGTTATATTACACCATATGTAAGGAGCACTGTTTTTTGAGTTTCAGCTAGATGGAGATGATAGGAATTCCAAGGAGCTTTCAGGGCTTTCCAGTAAGAAATTAAATGCAGAATCAATAAATGCTACATAAGGCCAGTGGGAAGAATGAGTTAATTTAAAACAGGCAGGAGTACTTGAAAAGTTTTCAACCAATAACTTAATGACTTGGGAGAAGGCTGGGATGTTGCTGGGCATTGCTCAGCAAACTTTGTGTGACAGGCCAAAAAAAAAAAAAGACAAGTGAGTAGCCTATATGGGACAGAAAACAGGACTGAAGGTGTGCTGGAGGATCTGAGTGCTCTTACCTGATGCCACATTTAATCATAGAATCATTTAGGTTGGAAGGGGCCTCCAAGATCATCACGTCCAACCACCGAGCCACCAGGGCTCCGAAGTCGTCTGCTAAAACAGATCAGAATCTGTCAGGGTTGGAAGGGCCCACAAGGATCCCCCAGTTCCAACCCCTCTGCCATGAGCAGGGACACCTCCCACTAGATCAGGCTGCCCAGAGCCTCCTCCAGCCTGGCCTTAAAGACCCCCAGGGATGGGGCCTCACCCCCCTCCCTGGGCAACCCATTCCAGGGTCTCACCACTCTCCTGGGGAAGAACTTCTTCCTCACATCCAGCCTGAATCTGCCCACTGCCAGCTTTGCCCCATTTCCCCTAGTCCTGTTGTTACTCGATAGCCTAAAAAGTCCCTCCCCAGCTTTCTTGTAGCCCCCCTAAGATACTGGAAGGCCACAATAAGGTCATTGGTCCTCAAAAACCTGGGAGGTGCATTAGAAACCAGGGACATAAGCTGGGAGGGATTTGCAGAAGCTCTCACCATGAACCTGTTATTGAAATAGTGTTTTTCAAGAAGGTGAACTATAGATAAAAAGAATATTTTTCTACCCCTTTCCTGTTTTTACTTTATTATAATCTGTTTTCTTACCTGAATACCCTGGAATACAGCACAGATGTGTCTTGGGGCTGGCAATCATCCTGAGTTGTTTAAGTGGTTGTATTGCTATTAAAGGAGATTGAGTAGCCCAGAGAAGGATGAGCACAGGTTCCTTGTCTGAACCTTGGCCATGTTTTGGTGCTTGGCTGCTCCTCTGGTCCCCATGACCTGCCTGGGGTGGAGCTACCCCATGAGGAGAGCTGGTGTGTAGTCCCTGCTGAGCCAGGCTTGGTGAGGAGGTGCTCACCTCAAGCACACAGCAGGAGAAAGATGGGGAACTGCTAGTCTGGGCTGATGCTTCTTGAGCTGCCTTAACCTTCCTCCTGATGGTGGTCTTTCTAGGCAGCTCTAGGTGGGTGATGCCCAGTACCTGCTTTCTGCTTTTCCTTCCTTTTCTTCCACCCACAAAGATGAAATGGGACAGATGAGGTGCTCATCTGTAGGGGGACTTATCCTTCCAAATTCTAGCATAGAGGTTGGAACTGGAGCTTGTCCTGTGCTGCAGAGGGCTCCTTTCAGGCATGTTGCTGGCAAGTGCAGCTCAGGGGTCCCTGTAAATCTTTGCAAAGGCAGCACCTTTTCGTGGTGCCACCTAAGAGCCCAATTCAGCAAGAGGTTGTTTTGGACTTCAGCAATTGCTAAGGTCATGACTTTGTTACAAAATGCCAGTCCCATGACTATTCACAGCGTGGTTCACCAGATTACATATGGAACCAAAGCCAAATCTTTGGGGTTTTACCCTAATCATGAGGACATAGTCAAAACCCACTGTCTGACAGGGTGAGACCATGGTGTAACATGCTTGGCAGTAACGTGCTTCCCTGATGTGGTTATGAAGAAGGAGTAAGCAAGGCTGGTCTTTTTTGTGTTGTGTCTCCCTATGACACTCTTCTCTTCTCCTTTCTGTGTCTCTCTGCTGGTGGTTAACTCTTAGTGAAGTGTTTTGACTGCTTTTATTAAGCTACAGACCAAAATGAATAGCATGTCATGAGTCAAGCCAGTCACTCTAGCAGTTTTCAGGGGGTGGTAAAGCCAAGGACAGGGAGATTAATACAAGCTGCAGGAATGCTTCTTCCTGGGCTTGAAAAGCAGCAGTGAAATTTGAGCAATTGCTCTCAGCAATTTACCTTGAGAATTTACCTTGATCACGTTTTTATGATGCATTAAAGGCTGCTGGATTCAAGAAAACTATTCAGCTTGGTTACAGTCAGCTGTGCATGGAGGTGACTGTTCCTGTCCCCTGATGGCAAAACCTGGAGCAGGTGTCACCCTGTTGTCACCTACTGAGTCACCCTGTGTGCCCCAAAAGGCAATCACAGCCAGGGCAGAGCCCCCTTACCAGGGGCAGGCAAAAAGCAGCGTGCCTCCAAATTCTTTCTTTAAGGTTTAACTGGAGAAAGGGAGAAGGGAAGATCAGTTTATGATGTGATTCACATACTTTGCTCCTCCTTGTGGAGGAAGAAGCAGACCTAAGGCTTTCAGTCTTCCTTCCAGGTGACTAAGCAGCAATTTTATTTTTAAGAGAAGCTAATGCTAGGAAAGTAAATAGAGCTGATGAGCACTTGGGAGAGTGGTTGTGTCACTTCCTGCGTTGTGAAAAATCTGCTTAGGCTTTGAGAGATGCATGGCCTTGCCTTGTATTGATTTTTTCCTCTCCTGCAGCTTGAGTGTGCTTGTTAGCTTTCTCCCCTGTGACAGATTAGGTCATCTCTGCTGAAGGTCACTGATGGATTTTCAACATCTTTCTCATTACTGGAAGTTGGGGGTTTGGCTTCCCTGCCTGTGCTTGTTTTGGCCAGCAGAGGGTACTAAATGAAAGGTTAATATTGAAAAAAAACAACTTTTGCTGTCAGACTGAGCTCAACGTTGAGGATAGAAGCTGCACTTCTAACGGAGAAGCCTACAACAGACAGAAAACTATTAGAAATGCTCATAGCCTCAGATTGCCTTGCTTTGCAAATTTGCTTTGGTTTATGATTAAAGCATTTGAATTTAAAGCTTTCCAGTCGTGTAAATGACTGCTGGTTTTATTTAGCATGCAGTTAGCAATGTATGCTGCTTCACATCCTTGATGGTGTCTTTGGTAGAACTGAATGAATTGTAATAATTAGGCTTTTAGTGAAAACAAAACTGAAAAAGTAGTTATGAAGTGATTTCATTATTTAAAAAAAAAAATGTGTATCTGAAACTAGAGCTTGAAAGCATCAATATAAAGTGTTTATCCTCTAAGATTAATATGGAATTTTCACCCACTATTTTTATCCTCTTGCCATTGCTCTTTCTCTTAGGTTGCAGCTAGTGTAATCCATCATGCATTGGCAGATGTTGTCTGTCCTGCATTGGGAGGGGTGTTAGACCCCCTCACTCCACCTCTTTTCAGACAGGCTTTTCAAACAGGCTTGGATAAAGATCATGCTCTGTGTTTCCTAGCTTAGTGCTGCTTATTTCTGCAAGATGAAATGGTGGTGGCATTTTTCAGCTTGAATCCTAAACGAGTTTTATGTTACATCTGGGAAACATTCTTCTATGCAGTGCTAGAATTATATTTTTTAGGTATATTTCATATACAAATTTATCCATTTATATTCACATTTTGTACATACAATGCTAATATGAACAGTAAAACTGATAATAACAAGCATTTATCAGGAAATGCAGTTGAAGATTGAAATCAAATGTGCAGAACTGAGGTTCAAAGCCCCGATGGACCCTGTCACTCCTCCTACGACTTGTGATCCCACCTCTCTATTGCATGGTGCTGCAGAAATGCAGTATGGGGAGGGAGAACCTCAAGCATTGTGTGCATGTGCTGAGCCTCAGCACTCTGCACCTTTCACCCTCTAAGCTGCAACCAAATGTGGAAAATTACAGTCCTGAAGGAATTCTTTACAGAAGGTGATGAGGGAGTGATTGAGGAATAATAATGGAAGCTGGAACTCAGCCCTGACAATGTGAAACGTGTGTCTGCTAGCTGGTAACATAAACTGTGAAAGAATGTTACTTGGAAACCTACCCACCATCTGCACCTGCTTTTCCAATTTCTGCTTGCCTTCCCCTTCACTGCTGTGATGCAACTGCTGCTTGTCCTTGCTGTCTGCAGTCCTTTTCCTCCCAGCCTGGCCCTGAAGGCTCTGGGCTTTTTTTTTCTCTAGTAATTCTGCCCATGCTGCTGAAGCCTCTCAGACCCCACAGAGCCTATATCAAGCACACCCTCTTCGTTCTTCTGGGCCAGTCAGCTGCTTTTCACGTCCCTCCATACACTTCTCCTCCCAAAACCAATCCTTTGTTTTCTGTCATGCTGTCATTGTCTAGCCCTTTGTCTGCCCTTCAACAAGGTCTGCTGGAAGATCTTTCTCTAATGGTCTGAAAGGCTGCTGGAAAGATCAACCACAGGAGTTTTGATCCCATTTTCCTCTACAGCTGGGCTGCAGGAAATACTGCCTGCAAAGCCCCAGGTAACCACCTTCATTATGTGCACACTTCAGCATCCTCCTCCTCCTCCTGTTATTCCCTCCCACCAAATGAAAGGCCTTGGCCAGTCTTGCTGGCACCGTGTCAGTGTCCACCTTAGCACAGCTTCTGAGCTTTTCCTTCCTGACTAGTGCAGCATCACCACTGTGTGGCTACCTAGACCTCTGCAAATGTCCTTATGTCTGAAAGGGGCATTTACCCTGCTCTGGCAGGGGGGTTGGACTAGATGATCTCTCGAGGTCCCTTCCAACCCCTACTGCAAATGATTCTATGATTCTAAATGTCCTTATGTCTGAAAGGGGCATATTTCACAAGCTAACCTTGAATGAAAGCTGTAAAGGATACAGTCCATCCTTCCCATCTATACTAAACCTCCTGCTCAGACTGTAATCCTTTCACCTCTGTTACTGGAGTATGCTCCTCCCCCTCCTTAGCAAACCTTCCTGCATCCTCATGGCATGCTGAGGTGAGGGCTTCCTCTTGGTTTAAGTCTGTTGCCAGTTTCCCATCTTTCACCCCTTACTGTTGTAGTGTGTGAGATGTTATTGATCTCTCTCCTTTGCTTCACAGTGTAGTACCTCTGACCCCTTTGCAGTGAGATGTCAAACCTTGCTTCTGACTGGCTCACAACAGCTTTCACCCTCCCTTGGGCTGCAAAGGTCCTTTGCAGCGAGATGTCAAACCTTGCTTCTGAGTGGCTCACAACTTTCACCCTCCCTTGGGCTGCAAAGGTCTTGCTGTGTTTTATTTCAATACAATCGAGTTCTTAAACTCCCCTGGGCTTTCCTTAAATATTCTTAAAATTCCACTAAAAATGTCCATGTGAATCTCTTCCAAACTCTGTCTCAACAATAAATGAAGAGGTTTAAGAGTTAGACAGTGCTGGTGGTGTGCTGAGATGGCTGCATGTCACAGTGAGCAGTGCTGGTTTATTGGTTTTGTACTCCTGTGCTTACCTCTGTCACTTATGTCTTTTTCTGTATTAGATTAAAGCCTCTGGCAGACAGAAAGGCTTAAGGTTTTTTGGCTGCATTATACCTCCTTCTAACTGATAGCTAGAAAACACAAGTCTAATAGACAAAATGAACACCACTACTATTTATAAAGTGAGCATCTGAACAAGAACAGAGGATTTTACCTTAGAAACCCCTATAGCCATAACTGCCTTTGCTTGTTTGCAGCATAACCTCCCTGGAGATACTACATCAAGGAATGAATTGGGAAGATTATCTACACCAGTTTGCTTCATGGCCTGGAATAAAACAACACTGTTTGAAAGGTGGGTCAACAATGTGAAAAATAAAGCTGGAGTGCTTGCTTTAGAAAACAGCACCGTTATGCCATTTGCTGACTCTGAAAACAGAGATGCTTAACTTGTGTGTGAACCTGCTTGCAGAGCTGGGGTCTTGAGTCACAGAGAGATGTTTAGAGATTACTTAATAGGAATTTAGCAAAGGACTTTAGAGCCCTAATGGCTCAAGGGTTGGACTTGATGATCTTGGAGGTCCCTTCCAACCTAAAGGATTCTATGACTGCTGTATTATGTATTAAAGTTGTGACGTACCTCCTTAAGGACTTGAACTGTTTTCTGGAATGATTCTTCAGTTTCCAAGTTTTATTTACTTCTTTCAGAAGTCTCCCTGAAGATCTCTATACAACTGAAATCTTTAAGTGCATATTAGGAGCCACGATAATTTTGAAACTTTATTTTAAACAAGTTTCCCTTCAGTTATCTGTTTTAAGTGTTCACTACTGCTCTTGAATGCTCAGCATGCTGATCAGGTCAGGTTGAGTCTTCTAATTCCTAGACTTTTCAAAGCCTTACATAGTATTTAAGCAACATGATTCTCTTTAAAATCAGTAAGAGCTGTATGACTGCAGTTCTGTGGCATGCCCTGAAAGTGTAACAGTAGCTATCATTTAATATTTCAGCACTGTTGTTTTCCTTTGATTCTTTGGAGCAGATGTGGGTTAATTAAACTATAAACTGAGCTGGCAGTAGGGGATTATCATCATTATTTATTCAGGATTAATGAGGCTAGTGAAAATGGCCCCTTTCTATACCGTGACAGGGACTGTGTCTGTACATTCAGAAAACAGGAACAGAAAACCATGCATTCAGTCTGCCATAAATCTTACCAGCTGTGCCATTGATGCTCACATGCAGGATAACACAGCTAAGTATGAAATAAAGATTCATTGTAAAGCACTCTGAGGGCTGTGGTCTGTGCCTGGTATGTCAGCAACCTTCAGCTCACAACACTAGAAGCTTTCATGTGCCAGGAGCACAGGATGAGAAGAGGGTAGTGGTGTCTAGTCTGGTGCCACATAACCACAGACAGCCCTGTAATTGATACTGCTACTCCAGTCCTGTTTTTTTGGTTTGGATTAGACTTTACAGCTAGTCTGCTGTCTGGGAAGGTGGAGCTGTGAAACATGAAGCAGTCCTGCCCTGCTCCCATTAGAATCAATCAAGATGGTGGCAAAGACAGCAATGAGTGAGTTCTGCCTTGGTCGTGATTTCAAACCCTGAGCTAATGTGAAAAAAAGTAAATGGAGCTTCTTAGTGTGGTGAGATCCATAAAGCATCTATTCCACACACTGTAAAACACTTTTCAGTATCTTAAAGGGCTTTGCAATGGTCCTTAGATTATGGGGAAGAAGGCCTGCTCTAAGCAGGTGCTCACGCCTGCAGTAGTGCCTGGAGTCTGAAGGAGAGACTGGTTTGAGAATACAAACCCATGGAGCCAGCTGCCAAGATCTCTAGTTACTCTCATTTCCCATCTGGACAGGATTTGAACCAGTCACATGAGGGTAAAAAGCTTGAGATCCTGTTACAAATCCCCTGAAACTTCTCTTTCGCCAGCTCTCCTTACTGGTAAAACCTTCTGTTTTAGCAGCTACCTCTAGCATCCTACCTGCATGAGGAGGTCTTACAGCTCTGGCCTTCAAATTCATGCAGGTTTACAATTAAGTTACATTTCTAGACAATCAGTAACATTTCCAAAAGTTCCTGGCTGTCTTGAACATCCAGGCAGGGACTAGCCTAGAGGCATCTGTTAGGCTAATTGGATAACTGCCCAATACTGTAGAGGCAGCTAAAAAATGTCTGTCTGTGTATCCCCCTCACTTTTCCATTTTATTTGCATGTATTTGGGTAGCATAATTAGCATAATACACTAAGTAGCTGTTGATGCTAATTTACAAGGGTGCATCTGGAAATACTTGAAAAATCATAGCAAAAAATAGATGTTACAATTCGAAAAACACGATTGGTTTTTAAAGCAATAGATAAATCATAAGTTTTCAGCTCTGAGAATGTATGAACAGCTCCTTGTTTGTGTTTTTTTTTCTATTAAAAGAAGCCTTCATAAGTTCATGCTTCAGCTTTTGATTGCAAGCCATTATTAAATCCTCTGAAATAGCACTAATTCAGCAGATAGTGAAAGAAGGTGCCTCAAAACTGTATTTTCATTTTCCTCACGTAAAATTCCTCATTTTGGAATGCATATTTTCTATAATTAAGGCAACTTATTCCTACATTGAAGATGTGGTGTCAGGTGCACTGCAGACTGTCCTCTTAAAGTAGTACTTAACACCTCTCTTCATATTTGGAATAAAATTCTATTACATGGCCTGCTTTTAAGCAGCTCCTTTTATTAGGAAGAAACTAAAATCACTCCACAGTAATCACTTCTACACTTTTTATCTGTTCTTTTCTGTATGCCTTGCTAGAAAACTTTTTTAAAACAATTTATAAAAAAAAATGGGTATCAAATAAAATATTGAAATCTTATTTAACAAAATCTGTGAAGCAATTTGAGAGATGTAGGAGATGCAAATTGTATTTAGGAAATTTTTTGTCTTATGTCTGAAAGATTTTATTTAACCAACACTAAATGAAGGCAAACAATTCTAGATGTGTTGTGCAGCTGGACTATTTTGCTTAACTACTATTAATAAGTGTTAGAAGTAATGTTTTGCTTTTTAATTGCTTAGTGTAATGCTAAACACTCTATAGCAATTTAAGCTGGAGTTTTAGTTGCCTGAAACACCAAGTCAAGGTCCCTGTCTGTTGAGCCCCAAGTCTGGCACTGTTTCTATGAGGCAGCAGCTGGGGTGGAACGTGGATTCTGGAGAGAAAGCACCACTCAGTCTTGCAGTGGCTCTTCAACCTGTGCTCCACAGTTCCCTGCCTAGGGATCACACCCTGATCAGATGTCTTACCCAATACTGTGTCTAGCAAAAGGCAGACAGCAGGTTGCTGACCTGCACTGTGATTTTTATCAGGTACTGACTTTGATTCTTAGCAATGTAAACCAGTTTTGGTTACAGCAGGGCTGGGTGGAACAGGGCTTGGTGCCAGGGAAGGCTCTGCCCTCTGGGCTTTTCTAGTGCAGCCTTGGGGAGGGAGCTGCAGTGAGCTGGGAAGCTGTTCCATGGGCCTCGTTGCACTGGGGGATGTTGGAATTGCTGATTTCACCCAAATCAGAAGTTGCCCAGACTGCAGAAACATGCCAGACCACTGTGGTGTACAGGTGGAAGTCTGCCTCAGGGTGTGTACAAGAGACTTGGATATGCTCTTAAAACAACAAAAAAAGTGTAAATGTGGGCAAAGCCTTGGCAGTGACAGTATCTTCTGGAAATATTGTGGATGCTTAGGAAATGTGCTACGTGTTCACTTAAAAATTCATTTTAAAAATGTTTTTTAATAGTCTAGGCAATGTCCATCCTGAGATAAGTCAGCAGCTCAGATTCCCTTAGTTCAGTCCCCAGCAGAGACCTCAGGGACTCTCAGTCTGTACACAAGAGGAAGCTGTAGCAGGTCTCCTGGTGATTTAACTTCTTGTTTATGTGGCTAGAGGCATTTCAATTAGGAAATAATTGCTTTCCCCTGAAGGAACAATACAGGATTTTTACAGGGGTTAAAGCCCCTAGGCCTGTGTTTAGCTGGGAGATAAGAGTGAGCAGCTTCTATTTATGCCATGCAGCTGTTGAAATGAGCACAGTGCTGGCTGGAGGCATCAGTACAGCTGCTTTAAGGAGCTTACTGAATCTGCTTCCCTGTTTACTGCTGCCCTTTTATTCCTTCTCAAAACACAGAAAAATCATGTTTGTTCTCACAGAATAAATACCTGCTCAACTCTTATTGCTTGCTTCTGCAAAGCAGTGCAGGATGCCAATAAGCAGGTAGACACATTCCAGTTTTCCAGAGCCTGGAGAAAGCAAACACCATGTGAGCAAGGAATGGTGAAGCCCTATTCTCAGCCTTCAGGGCAAGCAGTCAATACTCAGACACCATCTCAATTGATGCAGCACCCCTTACAGGGCTCTGCTCCTTCCCCAAGGTCAGCCAGAACCCCTCAGAGAAGAGCCTTGGGCTCTGAGGGCCCTCACTGAGAGCCAGCACAGAGAGCAAACGGACTTGGGATGGTGCTGCAGCCGAGGTCACCCTCCACAGCACCCACCTGTGCCCCTTAGGAAGGATTCCTTTTATTCCCTCAGGGACAGCTAGCTTCCTTGCTGTCAACCAACCACTCCTTACAGTAGGGTAGGGTTCCTGCTGCCTTTTTTCTTTTTTCTTTTCTTTTCTTTTCTTTTCTTTTTTCTTTTCTTTTCTTTTCTTTTCTTTTCTTTTCTTTTCTTTTCTTTTCTTTTCTTTTCTTTTCTTTTCTTTTCTTTTCTTTTCTTTTCTTTTCTTTTCTTTTCTTTTCTTTTCTTTTCTTTTCTTTTCTTTTCTTTTCTTTTCTTTTCTTTTCTTTTCTTTTCTTTTCTTTTCTTTTCTTTTCTTTTCTTTTCTTTTCTTTTCTTTTCTTTTCTTTTCTTTTCTTTTCTTTTCTTTTCTTTTCTTTTCTTTTCTTTTCTTTTCTTTTCTTTTCTTTTCTTTTCTTTTCTTTTCTTTTCTTTTCTTTGCCTTTTCTTTTCTTGCCTTTTCTTTTCTTGCCTTTTCTTTTCTTGCCTTTTTTTCTTTTCTTGCCTTTTCTTTTCTTGCCTTGCCTTTGCCTTGCCTTTGCCTTGCCTTGCCTCTGCTCTTCTTCCTTTCCTTTCCTTTCCTTTCCTTTCCTTTCCTTTCCTTTCCTTTCCTTTCCTTTCCTTTCCTTTCCTTTCCTTTCCTTTCCTTTCCTTTCCTTTCCTTTCCTTTCCTTTCCTTTCCTTTCCTTTCCTTTCCTTTCCTTTCCTTTCCTTTCCTTTCCTTTCCTTTCCTTTCCTTTCCTTTCCTTTCCTTTCCTTTCCTTTCCTTTCCTTTCCTTTCCTTTCCTTTCCTTTCCTTTCCTTTCCTTTCCTTTCCTTTCCTTTCCTTTCCTTTCCTTTCCTTTCCTTTCCTTTCCTTTCCTTTCCTTTCCTTTCCTTTCCTTTCCTTTCCTTTCCTTTCCTTTCCTTTCCTTTCCTTTCCTTTCCTTTCCTTTCCTTTCCTTTCCTTTTTCCTTTCCTTTTTCCTTTCCCTTTCCCTCTTGTTGCTCTAGCAGCAGACAGAGGATTTGGCCATAGCACAGAAACCATCCTATGCAGGAGGCACCTTGGAGCTGCAACCAGGGCCCTGGGCATCTCTGAGCCCAGCCTTGGCAAGGCAGGTGGAAGATCCAGGAGGGAAGGCAGAGGCCAGTACATCAAACTGCTGCTCTGCTTCACCTCCTCAGAAGCAGAATTGATGTTGGGGTGCCCCAAGCTGGTTCCAGTTCATCCTGGCTTTGCAGAATCTGGATTAGGAGACCAGGTTTGTAAAAACAACCTCAAAGCACAAAGGTTTTCCATAGCAACCTCTTTTTCCTGCTCCTTTCCCCATGTGGAGCCTGCAGAACTGGGATCCCCTATGCTGTCCTACAGCCTTAAATAGATGCACATAAAATGCTGTACTGCTGGTTAGTGCCTTGTAGGCATGGAAGGGAACAAAAGCTATTCCAATTCTATATAAAACTCAATAAAATAATTAAATCTCATGCTGCTGAGGCAATGTAAAAGAAAATAAAAAAAATGTAGGCTGTTACCTGTATTTTACATTTATTTTAAAATGTGAAATTACTTAATGAAGCCTATCAGTTGCTTAAATTATTTTGTTGTAGATATCTATACATAATGTGAATTCAGATTAAAACAACTGGCTGCTAAGCAGCCAGAAACAATCCAGTTCCTGTAAGAACTGGTGGAAAAAAAGCTAGCCTTCATTTTCATTTTAGATAGGGGCCTGGAAACATCATAAAACTTAAACTGAATAGTATATAATGAGTAATTTCAATCACATTGTAATTTTATCTAAAATTGAGGAAACATTTAAATATCTTTCTGGGGAAGAACATCCCATTCTTTGGTGAACATAGGGTTTTGACAATAGCAATACTGTAATGAAAGCCCTTATTGAGAATTGAAATTAATTACTCAACTGCATAAAAGGACTTATGATGAAAATAATACAGTGGAAAATTTGTAATGTTAATTCAATTCTAAACTGACTATGTAAAAAAAAACTTCAAAGGAACTACTCCAGTGGGAATCTTCCATTGACTTCAGGAGGTATGGGTAGGGCTTGTAATTACAGCAGAGCTCCAAGAAAGAACTGGAAAAAAAGACAAGCAATAAAGGAGTCTGTCATTGTGTACATCTCAAGGAGTAGGTTTCCTGAAAAACATGTGGGGCCAGATGTTTTCTCCTTTGTGCAGTGGCTGTGTTGCCCCCTTTACAAGTTTCCCAGCACAGGAGCTGAGTGAGGCTGATGTGTTTGGCTCTCCACTGGGTTCCACAGCAGCTTTTGGTGTTAGTCATCCAGGCTGAGAAGAAGATTTGACTGGAAATCTGCACACTGGCAGATAAAGTGCCTATAAATTACAGTCCTTAATAGTGTCAGGGTAGTGTCAGATTAACCAGGGACCTGTCGGGTGCTAAGCTGTAGCAGCCCACCTTGGCCTGACCCTAGGGCTTCCCCAGCTCCTGCAGGTCAGAACTGTCCACCTGCCAGCCCTGAGTCCCACGTGCCCATGGCATGAAAGGCCTAGGAAATGTAGCCCAGGTTCTGCCTCTGCTCTTGCAGGTGCAGCCTGTCTCAGGACATGCATATTGTAAGAAGGCTTTGGCACTCTCATATCATCTGTGTGCTGAGGATTTGCACATTCTAGCATCTCTCTGCAGGTGAAGCCCATGACAGTGCCAAATTATTAAGGCAATTTGTGTTGTTACTCAAGGCAAACATCCCTGTCACTGTGGTGCTAGCAACTGGAATGGAAAGAAGTAACTCATACAGAGAGCTCCAAAACCTGATGCATCCCATCAGTACCCCAGCAAACAGACTAGAAAACCAACAGGAGCAGAGTATTTCATCAGCTCTGCAGTATTCCCATGTTTGTAAGGCAGTCCATAAAAATGCCCTACATTGGCTCCCATCATTTGAGATCCAGATGGTCGTTAAGCCTGCTCTAAAGACTGCCTGTGTGCAAGGGAGGGGGCTTGGATGCAATGGCAAGTGTTAATCTGGCACCCTTAGGTACTGCCACAAGTAGGTTTATGAGCTGGGAAGAAGCAGAGCTGAATGAGGTTGATCCAGAGGTTGAGCCTGTGGCATGGGGTACTTTAAAATAACACTTTTTTTACATCCCTAATTAAAAAGGGTTATGCTGTTCATTTAGTATTTCTGGGCTAGAACTTCCATTATCTACTTCAGACTGTTCTATAGCTTGGGACAGTTATAACAAGAAGAAAATGGCTATACTGAATAGAAAAAGCTCCTGGACTGTAATTACAGCATCACCATTTAGATATGGCAATTTAGCTCCAAATGGCATTGCAGTAACTCAAGAGCAGATGCACAGCATGCTCTGCTCAACACACTAACTGCTGAAACTTGGTTTTTCTTTTCTCCTGGATTCTTTTCCCCACTTTTGTTTAGGCTGGATTTGGTTATTGAGTATTTAGAAGCAACTCTCATCCAGTGTCATACATCTGGGCAGAACTAACCCTGTAATGTGTTCCCTTTATTATGTGTAACTGGGCTGAAACTAATGAACGTGCTGTGAAGAAATAGGTTAGCTGCACCACTGAGCTGCAATGAGCCTGGCTTGAAGCAGCTCTGTGCTCCTGTAGCTCTCCAAAGCTGCACGGTGCTGTTGGGCTGCAATGCTTGAGAGGCCAAGTACCTTCACAGGGGAATGAGTTTTCAATACACACCCACCTCTTGGGGCTACTGGAAAGCAGCTGTGCTCCTTCCTTTTCCTTTAGATGGCCAGGAGGGAATTTCAGCATCCACTCTGTGCTCATCCTGAATGTGCTACTTCAGAAAGGAAGCCACCCCACAGCAAGGTGAAGAAAGTAATACATACAATATACTGAAGTGGCTGAGAGGAGGCTTCTAGCAGGAGAACCTTGTTTCTGCGTGGGCTTGGAAGCTGCCAGGCTGATAACAAATGACTGAGACAAAAAAAAAAGGACCTTTGCTGTTTGGCTGTGACATGCACAGTCAGCACAGCTGGCCAGGTCTTTGGGGGGTGGCTGTGCCCTTGCCTTCCTGCAGTCTGCCTTCTGAGTACTCTCATTTGACAGCAAGGAGATTTTTAGATGCCACAGGATAAAAGGCTTGATGAAATGACTGTTATTACTCTTCTGATTGTTCTTATTACTGTCATAATTAGGATGATGGTAAGAGCTGAAAGCCTGAGAGATTAACTCATTGATACCAGTTGAGGTAGCTTCTCGAATTTTCAAGCTTTTTCTATACAAGAGGCAAAAGTCAGAGTGAAAAAGAGAAGCTGGTTTGTGAATTGGGTTGGGCAGGAGCTGAGCTGAATGCATTCCAGCCTGCAGCTGAGAGCACTGCCACAGGCCTGAGGGGGGTGGGGGCAAATAAATAAAAATAATAATAATAAAAAATAGCTTTTATTAATTTTCCATCAAGGTCCCCTAACTGTTGTGTATTAAACATGAGAAAAAATTCTGCAGAGTCTGCACATTAAGCTTTCATTTCACTTCTGGGGTAAACATTTTGTTTATAGATGCATAATTTGCTGGATGCTTTTCCACAGGTCCATTTCAGTCTCATGAGCACAGGACAATATATTTTAGGTACCTATCTACAGTGCTCAGATACCAGGAAAATTCCTCTTGGATCCCTTGGGATCTGACTTGACTCTCTGATTTTGCAGTGTCATCCTCCAAGGCATCATTCTGCTGTACCACTGCAGGCAGATCAATCCCCTGGCCTTTCAGTTAACCCCTGTGGCTCTGACACGTAGCTCTTCCTTAGCACGTGGAGAATTTTCTCCACTCTCATGACAGCAGCAGAACTTTCTGCTGAGGAAATGACTTCATGATGGTGAACAATGCCACAGGCAGCACTGCAGAGCTGGATGGTGGGACATGCCATATGGGAGCAATCTTTCCACTGGCACATAGGTAAAATGTTGTCCCATGAAAGTAAAAAGTACATCACTTCAGAAATGGGACCGAGGTGAGGTTGGTGGCTGCATCACCTTCACTGGGACCAGTCCTGTTTAACATCTC
>NW_008587911.1:0-21090 GCF_000691845.1 Merops nubicus
TATATATATATATCTACACACACAATGTGAAATTAAAGCAGGCATTTACATGCACCAGACTTCCCAGAGAGTACAGAGAGTACCCTCTGCTAGAGAACTGTCACTTACTTTGAGCTTGTTTGCCTAGAAGTATGTAATGAAGAAAGCAATTCTTAACTTGCTGCTAAGAGTTTGAATACACGTTGGACTTGGCTGTGCAGAGGGATGCCTGTAGGGTCACTTCCATATATGTATCTCTTGGTGGATGATTGGTGGAACCAAATAACATGCAAAAAATGAGCTACCATGCCTGTCCCCTGTTTATCTATGCATTCATCTCATTTCAAGAGCTAACAGCTAACAGGACCCAACTCTTCTCCTAAAAGCACCTGTTTACATGCAAGGGCTAAGCCATAGCACAGTGCTGGGGATGCTGCCGTAGAGGCATCTGATGGCTCCTGAACATGGTTCACAGAGCACCAACCCATCAGCAAGAAAATAACATATTAAGTAAATTGATGCAATTTCGCTCATTGCTGTGGTCTTTTAAACCAAGTTTTAGTGCACACGGGATCAAAAATATACTAACTACAGATTCTTTACAGGCAGAGCTAAACTATACATTTAAAAGGGAAACAATATTATTTTCTCTTACACCATAACATATATGTATATATGAGCTACACAGGCACAACACTTGAAAGACACGTGGCACATAGGTCATCTTTTCTGACATGAGGTTTGTGCAGTGAAGACAGCCAGTTCTTTTGGCCCAAATTCCTCATGTTCATCATGTAGCTCTAGGTGACTAACAATGGGTTTAGTGGATGCACAAAATGTTTTGCTGACTAAGAAAGTTACTTCTTACCCTGGCAGAGGTGGAAGCAGACTTCCTTCTCCCTGTCTCCTGCAGAGAAAGAGTATAGCAATATTCCAAAATATGCAGGTCACCATGAATACAGCTGCAGTGAGCAAATCCTTCAGTATGAGAACTGAAAGACCATATTTAATGAAAAGGCATTTTGACAAAAGAGGTGAGCTGCCTTTTCTTTTGTTTACATGTGGAAATTGTTATTTTTGGTATTTCCAGAGCACAGCAAAGCACTGAAACATTTTCATTTAATATATCTGTAAGTTCCTTCCTCAGCCAGTTTCATTTTTGTTCAGCACTCAGGCGGTATTCTTTGTCCACTAAACATAGCTAGGGAATTTGACATATTTTTATTTAGTTTTTGAAATCAATTGTAGATGTACATGTCACCAGTACTGATTTATCATATTTTCATGGGCTTTTTCCCCATCTCCACTTAAAACAGCCACTACTTGAAGCTTTGAATTCACAAAGAACTTTTGTGTCAGTTAACAAAAACAAACAAGTGTCTCCAACTCAAATGACTTAAAAGGGATGAGTGTAACAACCATGGCAAAAGCAATGACAATGTGACAATCTGAAATTCTTTGAGACCAATTCTCAAAATTACAAACATTAAGAATTCAAGTTTTACTCTAAATTCAATCCCATAAACATTAAAAACTCTCCCAGATTTAAGGATCCACCAGTAACCTTGACTTTTCCCTGATCATGAAAAAATTAACAACTGGAAATTTTGAGACAAGATTTTCTTCTTCAGTCAGACCTGGAAAGAGGAACTGGAAACTGCCCTTCAGTTTTGGTTATGGACTGATCATAAGGCTGCCACCTGCAAAGCCCACCCACTGGAGTTTTTAAACAAAAAAAAAAAATTTCAGAAGAGATTTGATTCAGAAAGGGCAAGTCCAGCAGCATGGGTTTCCCCAGCACAGTCAGAGATAGGGGAAAAAAGATTCAGATGCAGAGAGATGGCACTGAACTGGTTTCACAGGATCCATATCCTTGATCTGCACGTAGTTTTGAAAAATTCAGTCTAAATTGCTCATATACAAAAAATACATTCTAAGGTCTGCACTTCATGTTGGAGGGTGAGTTAAAATACGACTGCTCGAGAGAGTGCTTCCAACTCTAAGGGAAATGGTAAAATATTTTGGGAGGTGATTTCAGAATCATGGGAAATATGCAGGATGAAGCCATAGCTTTCATGTGCAAGTGGAAGTATGATGAAAATGTCCTTAGGCACATAACTCAAGAGTCTGCACAGATCAATAGGATGTAGACAAGACAGATAAAAAGCTCTTGAACTGTGGTTTATCAATAGGGCACACAAGATTAATGCAAGCAGTTGTAGAGAGGAAAACCAAAAAAAAATCATAAATGATAGAAAATAATCCTCACACTAAGGCACTCGTCATGCTTTTGGGGAATGATTTGACAGCTGAATGTGCAACAACATTCATGTGATCTACCATCCTCTTACTTCTTACAAGTTACTATTAACTGACTGGCATGCATGGCAGCAATATATGAGGACAGCTCCGTTGAAGAAGACACCAGCAGTTTGCACTTAATTTTAAATGTACAGCAAACCTTAATTTAGGTGGTTGAACCAGCAGACTAACCAAAAAATTACTCTGAAGTAAAGCAAGGAGAGACAATTATCTAATACTAATGTAAAGAAACATTATGTATTTTGAGGCAGTTAAAACAGGCATGTCTTTATCCAAAGAAGACAATGTCCAGGGCAACAACCAAAACAATGTCTTCTCCAAAGAGAAGAAATCTATTATTAGAGATGAACCTAGACCAGGCGGATACAAACACATTTTTGTCTCCTCTCAGCTGGACGAGGGCAGTTATCTGCTGATCATGAAGCCTTCCAGCCCAAGCAAGGCCTAACTCATGCAGCACATCATCTCAGCCACATGGGCTTCTGCAAGCACCTAAGCCACCACACTTCCCCCAGAACTAACAGTCACATGGTGTCCCACCACCTTGCAGTCCGGGTGCAAGGTATTTAATAACTACTTATTAGGCTAATATCCTGTTTGGATATAAAATCCAGAGGCTCGTGGGACATGTTGGAAAAGCCGCTGCTAAGCTGAGCAGACGGGAGATGTTTGGACATAGAAAGTGACTCCTGTAGGCATGCGGAATGTCTGCCGGGCCTGGGCTCGGCTGGTGACAAACACCAGTGAGCTGGCTGCCCGTGGAAATCCCACTCCAGCAACAGCTCCCCACCGGTACATCTGTGCATGTGCCAACACCCACTCTTTACTCAGTTCCCTCTGTCGGTTTATTTTGGCTGTCGACCAAATCTCCACACGCTGTGGCCTGCAGCTGGGAAGCTGCTAAGGCAGCAGGGGACAGCACAGGGGTTATGGTGCAGCAACACTGCTGCCAGCCCAACAGCCCCGGGGGGGTTCCTCGTTGCTTCAGGAGGGTTCTGCAGCAGCCACAGCCTGTGAGAACAGAGCGACCTCCTTCATCCCTCCCAGGGACGTACGTGACATGTGTAGGTGCTGTGGTTTGCAGGCAGGCAGGCACGGAAGAGGGCCCGGGCTTTCTGCTGGCGTAGGTGTGTGTGCGGCCCAGCACCCTCTCGTTTGAAGGGCCGTCAGTGAAAACCAGCCCTGGGCCGGCGCGGCTTTGTAAAGCGCGTTGCTGGGTTTGCTTTATCACCACAGACTCAATGCTACTGCGGATGCCTTCCATAAAATGAGATACATTGCTGTAATAAAGGAAACAATATTTACCAAGATAGCTAGAACTTTATTTTCAATATACATCTTCAAAGCAATTAGCTAATATTAGGGCATTAATTTTCCTCAGACCTCCGTGACTCGAGTGGGTATGGTTAGGCCTCTTATTTTACACAGTTAAAGAGTAATGCTTCAAATCTGCTGCCTTGAATGGGAACAAAGATACCAGTACCTGCAATGAAGGTAGAGCTCAGAGGTCTTAATCTGCCAGCCCAAACCCCTTTCTTTACATGAAGTGAAAGAGTTGGCAGCAGGGTAAAACTGGGTGCAAGAAGCTCCCTGGGCAAAGCCATCAGCCCAAGGCTCACTGTGACAACCACCAAGAGCATGCAGCATGAACGATGCACCCAGTAAACATTTTAATACTAGATCCAATGAAGGTTCACCAATGAAGCAATGTTCTAGCTTGACGCTACACCAAGTGGCTTCACCCTAGCGTATGTACGCTCTCAGTGGGGACACTGTCCCTTATTTACACCACTAATGGTCCCAAATCAGCTCTATGAGCCCAAAACACTCATCATGATGAAGAATGAGAGACACCCAGGGGAGCATGCTGCACAGGGAGCAACAGTGTGGGAAGAGGAGCTCTGCTCCCACAAGGAACATATGCCTTGCCTGGGTTCAAGGATCTTCTACAGCAAGTGCAAGCCCCCCGAGTATGCTTCTGAAATGAACTTGCAGCCAGGACGCCCATCTCTAGTTGCAGTCTGTCTGCTTAGCCTTCAAGAAGCCTGCAGAACTATGCATGCCTGTTCATGTAGCATAATTCTTCCCAAGGTGCTTCCCAAATGTTAGTGAAAGAAGCCTCCATGGCACCACCAGTATCACAGAATCATAAATTGGAGCCCCAGTAGGTTTGCCAATAAACAAATTCTCAAAAGAAACAGTTGAAAATGGAAAAATGGGACTTTCATGGTGGCTTCCTGAAGCACAGGCAGATGGCTTGGCCTTGGTAACAGAAAGGCATTTCAAAGACAACTGTTATGCAGAAGTGAAAATGAAGTCCTCATCGAAAATAGTCCCTGCACCCAATGCAGCAGACTTTAATAAATCCAGATATCCAATATTTCAATTCTTAAAACCATGCCTTGTAAAAAAAAAAAAAAAAAAAAAAGGTTTGAAGAAAAATGTGAGGAGGAAAGCATGCTTTATATTCATTAAAGAGTTCACTGAACTGCACAGCCTACCTGGAAGAGTCAAAGGAGAAAAAAAAAAAAAAATCAAGATACAAAGTACATACATTTCAAATCATACAGAGCAAATATTCAAGGGCAGCAAAATGTTATGAAGTAGCTTAGCAGAACTGTTTAACAGTCTCAAAGATACTTTTAAACATTTCATTATCAGGAAATCCAAATGTCAAAAAGTCCCAAAATTGGCTTAATAAATACATTTTTATGAATAAAACGGGAGTTCTTTCATTTGCTGCTTTATTTCCACAGCTTTCAGCACATGCTCTGCTCTAGTCATGTTATCAAACTTATCTCTTCAAACAAGAAAAACAAAAATTACCTTTTCCTGCATGTCAGTGGAAAAGCTCTCAAGAAAACCCAGCATCCTGAGGGCTTTAGGAAAACCATCAAACAGGCAGAGACCTTTATTGACCACATCAGCCATGGTACTTAACCAGATCCTTACTGGTATTTCAGCCACTCAGCCTGAAATTTTTAGTAGCACCTTTCATAGATTTGCAGGCAATAAATCTATCAAAGCCTTCTGCTTTTCTTTCATCTTTTGTGGGGAAAAAAAAAAAAATCATATATAAAGAAGAATGCCAAGGAAAAATTCATGGCATTTGCCAGGGAAAGGGAAGATAGTGAAAATAATTCATTGTTAGGAAAAAGAAGCTGTACTGACAGTTTGTAAAAATATTAAATAATATTCATACAACAGTCCCAGGAAAAAAGATATTTTTTTTTTTGCCAGTTGTGCTTGTGACATTATTATTATTTCTTAAATTGCTCCAACACTTTGAGCTTTGCCAGTATGAGCATACAGAAACCCCTGCAGGTCTGGGGACAGAGGCACAGTCACTGGGGCCATGGGCCAAGGACTGGAGCACAGTCCTACCACTACTCACCACTGGAGCTGGCTGGTGGGACTGGCAATCTCAAGTGCTTTGCAGAATGAAGTAACCCCTACCGAGGTCATGCTTTGAATGCAAACATGTCATAGGGAACTTAAAAGAAATTAATGACCGTGTAAAACATGATGATTTAAAATTTAATATATAGCAATGTGATTTGAAAATTTGGGCTTGGATGTCACAGCATTTCCTTGGTTTCAGCTTTTTCCAAAGATGTAAAACCACCACCCTCTCATTCTTTAAGAGAAAGCTTAATGAAAACGCCAAGGGGTAGTGATAAATTAGTAATTTAACCTTACCACTGATTTAGCAGAATAATCCTAACCCGATGAAGCCCATAGAAAACAGGTTTCAGACAAGGCAGAACTCATACAGATTTTATTGTCAACACAATAAAGATCAAAAATGGCAGGACTTTTTAATTTGCCAACTCATCTGCTTTTTGTTTTTTTTAAATCCTACCATAAAAAAAAAAAAATGCCAGACCCAGCTCTCCATCACTACAGTGAAAAATGATGAGTAAAGCCAATAGAGTCACTGAGACTACCACTGAGCAAAACACTCAGGAAAATCCTATCCCTTCTCTCGTTCTTTTTCAGGTACAACTAGATCTCAGCAACAGGTTGCTAATTGCACGTCCAAAATCCCAACAGGAAGCAGCAAATGCCAAGGGAGCCATCAGGAAGGTACCCAGCCCATCCAAACAAGACCTCTCACTCTGTGGCAGGACAGGCTTATCTCAGGCAAAGCTTTTGTTTAACCAGCCCAGCTGAAAACACATGCAGATGACAAGCATTTACAAGTAATTTAACCTAAAATTCGTCATGGGGTTTGTTAGTCTTTGCTGGAAACAGCATTTGGCAGCCATACCCAGCCTTTGCAGCCTCAGTGACGGGTGCTCCCGATAACACAGAACAGAGGCTGGCACCAAGGCAAAGTTTGCTGGTATTTTTTTCAGAAATGCTTTTCTCTAACATTTTATCTAAACTTGACCTCAAGTTCAGTAAACTTTTGTTTAGTGAACTCAAGGAGCTCATTTTAGTAAAAAAATATGAAAGAAAAATATCCGTGAAAATCTGAAAGAGGAAGGGAGTGAATAATTTGACCTGAAAGCTCATGTGTTGACCAGATTTTCACTGTAAGACTAATCACTGAAGAAAGCACCGAATGGCAAAATTCACTCATCATAAACTTCAGAGATTTCAAGAGAGCACTTGACAGACTCCATCACTATTCACTCTAGAACATCTTGAAGTGTTAGGCTTGCCAACAAAAATAATTACATCATCAAGCCTCTATACCAAGCTGCAGCTTCAATACTTGAAGCAAATGCAGATTTAAGTACAGGGTTTGACATAAAGGCTGGTGTGAGATCTGCGAGCATTTGCTCACTTCTGTAGCTGGGCACTGCAATCAACTTCACTAGGAAAGCAAACATAAAAGTAACCATATACAGTTTAACAGTCCCCTTCAAAATCCAGCCACTGTCCCCAAGTCTTCCAAGCGTAGCCTACCCACATGCAAGACAGATAAATGTCAACAGTTGGATCCAACACTGGAGGAAGATGGATTTAGCAGCCTGCTAGTGAGGGAAAAATGTTATTCAAACACAACTTCCAGCTTAAAAGATGTGACGGAGTTTATACAGTAATTGGTTGTAATTCACAGGCAACTGGGATAATTTCACCTACTGAAGAGAGCGAATCTGTGCTTAGCATCTTAAATAGGATTCGTCTATTTCAAAAATTATCTACGGCTCAAACTCTTGAAGACTACAAATCTTCAACTCAAAATATTATTCCTGCCTTGATATGCCAACAAAGAAAGCTGTAAAAACATGAAGGGTACAGACAAACCACATTAGAAGCAAATGTATCAGAAAATTCCTGGGTATAGTGTAAAATGCATTTATAAGAGAAGCAAGGGTTTACTCCAAGGGTGTCTCTTACCTGTAGAGTTACCTAGAAAAGGGGTTGGAAACACTTGGCAAGCACCGTAGGGGTGCACCTTGAGTAGATGAAGGTAAAGGGAAACAAAACCCAGAAAAAGTGAAAATATCACTGGAAGTTTTGCAAGCACAGGTGGCTTTTTGGAGTAGTTTCTTCTTGTCTTCAACTACACAGGCAATAAAAACCTGCATTAGATCCTGGCTGCAGCAATGCAGACACCAAAAAGTGGTAATTTTGCTCAGGTAACAGCATCTAGACTCTGGGCTCTTTGTCGGTTTGGCTTGGCTAGCCAGAAGTGGTAACTTCTTACTGACAGCCATGCCAGCAACACCAACACTGCTTCAGCCTCCACTACACCTTGCCCGCAGCTATTTTCAGCTGCTGCTGCACTCTCACACAGGCAAAAATACAGCTCTACCTTGCACACTTGGAAACTATATTCACAGCAAAACTGCCCACAAGCATGTGGGAATAGCAACGAATCTGTCCCTTCGTATAACTGATCTCTCAACTAAGGGTTTTATAGAGCTGCGCTACAAAACTGCGGGAAACTGAAAAGTCATTGCTCAAGAAATGAGTTGCTTACCAACTAGAAATGAGATGTGATGTGAAGGGATTCCTTCTTTTTGTTCTTATAATTTTAATGTTTCTAAAAGTGTTTTACATACACGTACTATCTGTCTTTATTGCAAGGTTGTAAACTATGAAGGCTAATTTTAAAAAAAAAGTGAATGTTTAAAGCAATGCAAATCCCCCTAAATGTCAGTCTATACCTTATAATATACTGCATCTACTAGCAATCCACTAGCATTTAAGTGACCAGCGTGTGCATGACTTGGACTAAAATTAAACTTCACAGCCCAGTATTATATTGCTGACAAAAATTGCACATATTTTAACATACACACTAAATAAAACCCAAAGAATTCTAAAAACTCAGAGAACCCCCATAGATGTAAGAAAACAACCGTGCTTATCAATAAATAGGTAATGAAATATAGAGAAAATTAATAGTTTCGGGTTGATAATTCACTGAAGTTACAACATACTCCACACATGACTCAAGCAGAAAACAAAACTTTTTGGAACAACTTAGTTAACTGTATGCCCAAGCCACACCAAAGGAAAGTTAAAATCACAGTGTCAAGTATTCTAAAATTAGGAACTGCCAGATTAATTTTACTACTGCAATCATAATTTTGTTCTCTTGTGTATGCAGACTACCACATGTGGTTTTATTCCGCTGCTAGTTTTCTCACAAACTGACAGGAGACCTGAAAAAAATACTGGAAAGTTGGAAGGAAAGCAGGAAGAAGAGAAGATTACAGTGGTTAGTCCCTGATTCTAGAAAAAAAATCAATTACAAAAGAAAAAGAAACCCAAACACCCACTGTGTTTCCTTGTCCTCTTGTCACCAAGATGGATGGCTTCAAATCAATGTGTTTCCAATGTACAGTTAGCCACCTTTTCTCTGGCTAAACATCTACAGAGCAGTACCTTCTTGTGGAAGGAAAAAAAATCCCCAGACTTTCCATCTGTAACAGGTAATATCCTACGGAATATGAAAACACAGGACAAGTCTGCTTTTGTGAAATACTGCTCTGCAATGCCAGAGTTTTGTTCACCTTAAGTAGGACAGTCAAACACCCAATAAAACCCCCTAAAAAGGAAACACCTGAAACTACATCTCAGCCTTTATTCACTTGGCTTTAAAATGATAACCCCTCATTAGAGGAACATCTCATTAAATAGCCCATCTGGGTCATTGTGCAGGTTCTCCGCTCTAACAGGCAGCACAAAACCCTAGAGAATGCAGGGACAGTTGATGTCCAAGAGCTTTTTCTTTGCTGCACTGAGCAAAGATTTGCCTGGCGTCTCCAAGGACCCAGATGGCAAGGAGGTTGGGAGCCTTCAGTTTGTTCTCTCCATCATTAAATCTCCAATGGAAAGTGCTGTCATTCATTACCGCCATCATTAGTGCTTCCTGGCAACTCTGCATTTGGTTCCTTGAATCAACTGTCCCAGCTCTACTGCTAAAACCCTCTGGAGGAGCTTGCCGAGTCCTTGTAATCCCAGCTAAAAATATTTGTGTTATTACAAGTAATTTAAGACAACCTTGACAAAGCTCAAAGAGCACGCATTTCAAAGGTGAGGTTCACCAACAGCATATGATAATGCGCATTTATGGCACTGCTGTGGCAAATTTTTAACACCTAAAGAAGTGCCTGTGGGTCTATACATCCCAAATTTCATGCTTATTTGAGGACAGAGCAGGGGTGACTGAATCTAGACTGGCATTTGTGTTGTTGTGTACAAAGAGTATGCAGCTTCCCAGCAGAATGGCAGCCGGGTGCTGCTGCAGTGCCAGCACATGTGCATCAGGACATCAAAAAAGCCAAACCTGACACCAACAGCTTAAAAAGTAGGAAACAAAACCAAACACCTTGTTTAAGTAGACAAGAAAGCTAAACTTAAATTTCAGCTTGAGATTCAAAGCATCTTAATTGAAGTACCACACACATGAAAATTAAAATTGTTTTAAACCTTAGAAAGTACCTCTCTGAAAGCTCTTTATTTTGTTTTCTAGAAAATGCACTTTGACCCTCATGTTTTATGCCACCTTATTTTCTTTTGCTGTTTCCTATTTCTTTCAGAGAGAACAAAAAGGAACACGAGCAGCTCAGACTTGGAATTACCCATACTGTTGGTCTTTTTGCACTTTCAACAGTGTGCAAGAGCAAATACCCCATGCGTTTTCCATTCCTCCCTCCAGCTGAGAGCAGGAAGATGCACAGCCTCTCCTAGCTCCAGCTGCGGCCCCAACAACCTGACCACACCAGCCTGTCTCCATCTCCTCATGGCAGCTCTCCAGCTGGAGATGGGGACTACCCACGGAGGTGCCAGCTGAACCCAGTGGAGTCACCCAGCCATGCACAAGGCCAGGCTCTGCAACCAGAGCAGGCTGGAGAGCACACGGATGAGCCAGGTGACTGACAGCTGGCAGGGGGGCGTCACTTTTGGCAAGGTGGTGTGCAAGCACCAGGGCAGCTGGCACAGGGGAAGGGCCTCTGCTGACAGCCCAACCCTCTTGGTAGGTAGCCACCACGCTGGCTGTGACTGCCTGCACTCAAAGGTCCGAGGCCATTTCCTCACGACTGTAGGTGGTATTACACCAGGGCTGTGGCTGGCCCATAGTACCTGTGCTTCATGAACATTCAAAGCAAGAGCTACCCCAAAGCACAAAATGTTGCAAGTCAGACCAAATCCTGCAAGTTACTTGAGTGATGTTTTTTTCATCTCACAGAAGACTGAGGAGGTCATTCATTAGCTGCAGCCTTCACCCATTAGCTATATAATCTGCAAAGAAAAATACTGCTGAGCACTCATCTTAGCAGGAAGTCTTAATGAGGGTAAATGCTGGGAGCGTGCCTCAAGAAAACCAATTTCCTTGCTTAATTTGGACAAGGTGAACCTGACAAGAAGACACTGCAGCTACACTTGCTCCTTCATACAAACTCAGGGCAGAAGGAGGCTGCTGGCTTCAAACTTGGGGCTACTTCTTTTACAAGAAGCCCACTCTAGGAGAACTCATCCTCTTTTCTGCATATCAGGTTTAACTGTCCCCCAGATGAAGGCCAGGGAAAGGCAAGGTGTGCCACAAAGCACAATCCCACACCAAACACGCTTCTAGAGCGGGTGTCTAATGGGAGAATCTTCCTAGGACACAGCTAGACAAGCATCTTATAGAAGCCAGCTTTTCCTAACGCTTAGACAATCTTACTCCACTGAAGAATAATTTTACCATTCAACCTCTCTTTCCCCCCCCCCCCCCCCCCCCGCACACACAAAAAAAAAAAATAATTTGCTTTTACATCTGCACTTACACACAGGGCTTCTGCTGCTACAGCCATCCCAGCCAGAGGTAACACAAAGTTTAAGGAGCTGGTAATTTTTGCACAAAAATTCAGCCAACGCAAGACCAGGCAATAGTGGTGGAGGCTTTCGAATGTCTAACTGCTACATGTCACATACTTCCATCATCCCATGTTTCTTCTTCCTATACAAAAAAGTAACTTAAATTATCAGGAAACCTGTTTTCCACACAAACACAAGGCAGATTCCCTTATTTAATGAAGAACAGCTTTCAGAGTATTTTGGCTGTCAAGAGACAAACTCTATTCTCATCCCGAATAAACTCTGAAGTTCCAAAATTACCTCAGGAGGAACACACAGGCTTCTGCCCTGCAAATATATGCATATGTATATCTCTGCTTAATTGAACTGTTACTCGTTCATATAGAGGTTTGCAGAGCTGGAACCTCTCCCTCTTTGTATTCAAGTTGCTTGACAAGTAAAATGTAAATAAGGCAATGTGCTGCAAATGCCAATTATGTATTATTGATAAAAAGTTACAATTCAGCATGGAGTATTTACAGAAAAAAAAATAGAGGCCTATACTAAACGAAAGGTGCAGGAAAATTATATATTTTTTAAAAAAAAAAGCTTCACATTTTCTGTTGATTCTACTTACTTCCACCTATTAAATATTTTTCTATTATCCCTCAAAATGGAGCATTCTTGCCTTGTCTGCCAACTTCAGACTGCCTACAGATGCTGAGACACTATTCTGCCTATCAAGACACGGTTTTCACTACTTTAAATTTAAAAATTCCCACAGAAGGCTCCAAAATGGGGTGATGGAGAGAAGGTGAGAGAGACAGGAGAGACTGCTATGCTGAAAAGCTCTGTTGTCTTCGGCCACATATTTTTCTCATTTGTTTAGTCTGAAATTGCTCCTTCAGTGCCTCTGGATTTGTTACCTTTTCAGGAGGCACTGGGAACATCTGGACTCCATATGGCTCACACCTACCCTGTGCCAAATGAAGCTATATTCTGTTTTCTAAACCCTTTATTTCTCCCAGCATTGCTACCAACGAGGTTTTAAATATCTCCACAACGGACTACAACGTAACCTCAGAACCACTCGGTTTGTTGACACAATTTCCAGCTCGGTGCGTTAACTGTGGCTGGGTTAGCCAGCACTTTTTGCCTTTTTTTCGTCATTTTTTTTCAAGATTATAATAATGCAGTGGAACACATACTGAGAAGGAAGTTCAGCTGTAATGTCACCTGCACTCAAGGAAGCTGCCTTACCAAAATAAAGAAGGGAAACAGGTCATCCTGATGGTCCTTCTCTGTATGACTCCACTTTTAGATAGAGTTAAAATTTTCTTTTGGTCTCCTAATTTCTCAGTTCTTGATGGTGCTACCTTGAGTTTTCTTTGAAAAGAGTAATGATTTTCGAATGTCAAATACTGGCGAAAGTGGAATGACCTTGTAAAAGTATTTCCCTCTCCCTTAGTTAAACAGAAGAAACACAGCTCTTATTTGCGTCCCCCTGCTAGACATTTTTGCTTCTCAGAATCTCCCACAGGTCTCACTCATATCCACCACTGCTGGGACTGCAGCAATTGGAGAAACAATGAGCTGAACTGAGGTTTCTGCAAGCCAAACCCACTGACGCAGAGGTTTGTACTACCTTGGACCTTACAGAGGGTTATTTTGCTATTACACACTTTCCAGGAGGGATGCAGAGACACAGAAACACTCCGCTAATTATTTGGATAGTATTCCAAATCCAAGTGGTAGTATTCCAAATCCAAATGGGATTTGAAATATTGTCTCAGTTCTAGAATAATTGTCAACCTGTGTATTTTTTTTTTGCTGTACACCAGGTTGATTCAGAGGTATCAATCTCAGCAAGGAACCCACTCAGATTCTTTACACTTAAAGAAGTATCAAGTTTTGGACCCTAACAACCACTACATTGCATCTGTCAGTGTTAGAGATGTCATGCGTTTCCCTGTGTTATGTTCTGTCACTAACAAATTTCATCTTGGTATTCAGGCAATAGACTGAAATGGGGAAAGCTAAGGTCTACGACAAACTCCTCAAAGGGCCCTCGACAAGGCATCTGTGTGAACCTCCAATGTCCAATCTTCTCCTGCCCCTCCTATGCCCACAAGATCCTGGGCTTGCAGGGGAAGGAGCTAGTCTTTCTCAATGCAAAACCACCACCCACCATAACGCAACCAGCAGCAGGAGGACCTGCTGGATAATTCTATAATAAAATCAGTGATAGACAGGGTAGCACCCAGGTTCAGCTGATAGGTGGGCTATTTTCAGTGTTATTCCCCAGATGCAAGTCAAAACCACAGCAGTTTATCCCAGCATTCCAAACACTGATGGCTGAAGTAAAACCCACCTGTGCTCCGGGTGTGACTCTTCTAAAGCAAATCTCTCTCTTCACAAGCATTTCTCCGTCACTAAGGCCACATTGAAATTCTGCAGTAATCTTTGCATAAATGTATCAACATACAGAAGACTGCACCTTTCTTTAGCATCTTCAGAGCTATTAACCTCCTCATGGATTAAGGGTAACAGTGCTTACAGAGGTGTTTGCACACAAGACGAGGTGTGTACACCGAGTTGTCTGCACACCCGTGTAGCTGTTCCACTGCACAGCACAAGCGCTCACATCCCCCCAGGCACTGCACAGAACTTCACCCCATCTGCACCCAGGTTAGTTCAGCCTTCACGACGTGACAAGGAGGTCATCCTGCCACCTCGATGGTGAACCTGGAGGGTGATGCACGTCATCACTGTCACAGCAACACTCCTGCCTGTCACCAGAACAAAAGCTCACTCCAGCTGGGACAGTTTCAGTGGCTTTCCTCTCTCCTCACTTCCCAGTTCTGCCACACACCAGATGTGGGAGCCAGGCTGTGGTGCCACAAGACCATGCTGCCTGGACAAGTGCATGGGCAAGTAGGGAAGTGCAGGAGACAAAAGGGATGCCCCTCCACTGCATGCTCCTGCCCTGATCACATCCAATGAGCAGCCTGACAGACTCCAGTGGCACTGCCTGCAGCATTAAACATCTACAGGATGGAGCCCTTGCTCCAAATGTCAGACGACCCTTTGCCATGTTGACTGCTTGCAAGAGGCTGCACAAGAAACACCACTTCTCCTCCACTGCTTTCAGCACTCATAGACCTCCTCCTCTCTGCTCCCTGGGTTCATACCTGGAAGGTGCTGAGTAATTGGGCTTTCACCCAAGAAGGCGCTTAAGGCACCTCCTTTAACTCTCAGACACTATTCACATCTTATGAGCTTAAACGTTTTGCCAGGTCAACGTTGCAACTCTGACACCAGGTACAGCTCTCTACCACCATCCATGAAAACACAAGGGACTTGCACTTCTTTCTTGCTCGCGTGCACCCCTGCCCTTCCAAAGCACAAAGCAAAACAAAGAGCTGCCTGCATGCAAACATCCCCAAGAGGAGGAACCACATGTGGCAGATGCTACTGCATTGCTTAATGCATCATTTAATGCCTTTCAGGGGCTGTACTGCTGTTATGAGTAATTTGGCTACAATATTGTCCAGAGACCGTACTGTGTGGATTAGGGCACTATGAAGGTCACTAGCTGGGTCAAAAACAAGAAAGCCCGGCTAAAACCAAAGCTTACCATCATCAGCTTAGACCTTGCAATGAGAATGAGAGCAGAAACAGGCTCTGTGATGCCGAAATACTTCTTTCTTTCACTGCCGAGCCCCGTTGTGCATAGTCCATATGTAAAGCATGCTGCAGGTCTGTCTGTTGGAGAGCCGGGGCAGGCAGCATGCTGCCTGCTCGCATCCGCCTCCGACCCCAGCCTCAGCTCCACTGCCAGCTGGGCTGGGTACAACTCAAATGCAAGGAGGCTAGCAATGACACACCACCTCTCCACTAGAAGCACACCCCACAGTGATGGAAACATCACATCTGAAAATGAGATGAGACAATCTTAACCCATCTTTAACAGAAAAAGTCTCAGGTCAATAGGGACTGCGATTGCTCAAGTGCCGCCTTGATTTATACAGCTGTAAACTCTGGCCATGTATGAACCCAGGCAGAAAGGCAAGTTCATGAATTATGAACAAACACAACGTGCCAGAACACATCAATCATCATCAGTCACAGACAAGCGAAGCGTCATCAATTCGTAATGTTGACATTTGCACAAAACTTAATACAAACAATCAATCAAATCACATGGGTGACTGGAAAAGGAGATGTCAGGTTTATGTCACTTAATGCTGGACTTTTTACTGAATGCAAAATGCTGAAAGGTTTTAAATTAAAATTGACAGAGTCAGTGCTCTAGTCAAAAGTCAGATAAACGCCCTTTGACCACTGGAGAAAATGGATTCATTTACCCATTAGTTATTTTCTTCAGTACTGCCGGTAAAAGCAAAGCCAGCACCCACCGCCCTGAACACAAAATCCTGAAAGTTTGTTTTGCTCAGCAGAAAACCTGCACTCTTCTCACGAGGAAGAGCACCAGAGAAAAGCTACGGACATGAATGTTTTTAACTGGGTAGCAAATGTTTTAAATTGATACAAGGCTGAACCAATGACACAAGCAGCCAGAAGCTGCTGGCTGGCATTCCTAGAAGCAGTGGGACTAACATTGTTTCAATAAGATATTTTAGAGAAAAACTTGCTTATTGGCATGTCTGCTTTAAATTACTATTATGAACTACTTGACATGATTTAGTTTCCTATTTTCCTTCATTTTAGGATTACTAATGGTTGTATTAGGATAGCTCACACTCTCCTTCCTCAGGCAGGAGCAAGTACTTCCTCAAAGCATGTTTTGGGCAGAATGCATTGAAAGAAGAAAACCACAGAAGTTTCATCTTTCTCAACTGTCATACAAAAAAGGACTTCCTTCTGTTTGAAATAAAAAAGGAAGACATACCTTCCAGATAGCAGAGCAGCTTCTGCTATAAACAGAAGGTGAATGCAGCTATTTTTCTAGAGGTTGTACAGTTACCGAAAACAGTTTTTCTTGAAGGCTTTTAAAAAAAAATAAAATGCTGCCATCCATTTGCCAGAACGCTTTTGCCCCACACCTCAGATCCATCACCACAGCGTGTCCCAATGCAAAAGCAAACCACTTCTGCAAGCACAGAAGGTGGAATGTGCAACCACATTGGCAAGGTGTGTGCTCCCACCAGTAAGCACATCACCCTGAAACCACCCCTCAACTCTGAGCAAGGTGATGTGCTGCTGTCAGAGCCACCCAGCCACATGAATCTAGGGCAAGAGTATACAAGTTGGTGTGAGCATGCAGGTGTAAAAGGCATTGATGAGATAAGAGAGCATCTGTAGTATTTGCTCTTCAGCCAGCACTGCTCTCTCCCTTTACACTAGATACATATAAAATTGGGCACTGATTCAGCCAAGCACAAAAGCGACCCCTTCAATTTCAGATGGTAAATACTGATTATAGTCACACTACAAGAATTATTGCTGTTAAGAGCAGACACAGTATTAAATGCAAGCACTTTGCTGAATTGATGTTTTGATCTCTTTTTACTCCAATGTCTGAGCCAGATCATAAGCCCCTAAGCAAGGGGAGAAAAGGCACCCTTCTGCGCCCCAAAGATAGGCCACACACAAAAACAAGCATGTGAGAGAAGGGTTAACTATTTATGCAACGCTGGGTACAACCTCAGATTTCACTTCACACTTGAGTGAGATTCAGAGCAACTTCAAAACCCCCAAACCATCAGATATTCTCCCTCTCTCTGGACAAAATAAAAAGGTGGGAGTTGGGGTAAAGCGAGGGACATGTGTAGACTGGTTGGAGCTGCATGATATGGTGGTGTTTCTGAGGTTGGGATTTGGCCCTGGGAGCATCCCAGTTTTCCAGTGTCACTTTGCCGCAGCTGCAGGACCAGCCCTGCCCCAGTCGCTGACCTCCAGCCCCGGCTCTAGTCTCTGCTGGCACCCTCCTCGTGGGGGCTGCACCTTCCAGCATCCCCTGCCAGGTCTGCACAGAAATGGAAGATGCCAGCAACATCTCTCAGACTTTCCTTTTCCCCAGGATGAGGGACCAGGCCACATCAACACCTGTAAAAGCAGAGCCTGCCCTTCTCTGACACTGTGCTGACTGCTGAAAGAAAGGCTCCAGAGTCAAAATCTTTCAAAAAAAACCACCCTTATCTGAAGGGGCAGAAAAAGTTTGCTGACTGAGCAGTTGAACCACAGGCGTCCCCGGGTGCCGTGCAGAACAGGGGGAAGGAAGAGAGCTCCCCAGGACACACAGAGCGGCTCTTTGCTGCACCCAGCTCAGCACGGCAATTAATTACTGCGTTTCAAGGTCGATAAGCTGCCATTGATTTTCCTCTCACTTACCCATGTCAACTGGGAATAATTCCATCACAGCTCATGTAAACATTAGTATAAAATAGGTTTAAGTCGGAAAAGCGTTGGGTTGACTGTGTTACTGTATCGGAAAGTTGGTTTCAAAAGAAGTCTTTATTTCGCTGTAACGATGTCTACATCAATAAAATTACCATAATTATCTTGATTTTTTTCCAATGCCATTACTCAGGCTCAGACCATAATAGTACTTTTAAGTCAAAATCCAAAGGCCCACGAGAATCCACAAGCTTCCTACTCATGCACCACAAGCGTTTTTCTGCAGAATACCCAGGATGAAGGTGTAACCACCTGTAAGGTGTTCAGCATCCTGAGGCACAAATACCATCTTCTCCACTGTTGTGCTCCTCCCTCAATAGAAATGGAAGTGCTCCTCTTATTGTCCGTAAGCACAGTTAGACAGACTCTCCTTTTGTGCATGAAAAAGGATTACTTTCTGCTTAAGGTACAGTCTCACCAACACTGATGTCCCATAAAGCAAGAGCTGAGGTTTCCTACTGGTTGTAAGGACAGTACAGATCCTTTGCCACACTCCAAAAAAGAAATAAAATTATTGGTTTAAGTCTTACGTATGAAAGGCAACCTGCCATGCCAGGACCTAATGCTTGCCTTTTGCTGTGTGCTCATGAGGGATACACCAATTCTGCGCTCAGAGCCATGCCAAGGTCCTGCAGCAAGAGACACAGGCAGGCACTTGGATGGGGACTGTGGCAGTGGGTCACCCTGTAGAACTGGCAGAGGATTTGCTAAAGCCTAGGTTTAACTGACAGCCTTCACCCCCAAAGCAGGAGAGGAATTTTCTAAAACACTCCAGAATAAAACGAGAAAAACTGCCTGACAAATTAAAAGGAGATGGTAGACTGTCTGTCCTGCTGGGGCATCTCTGATGAATGACGCCCAAAGTGAGGGGCTACCTGCTCTGTGCAGACAACATCCTGCCTCCCATGGCTTAGTTATGCTCCTGGAAGTCTACCTGCTTGTGCTGCTGCCGCAAGTTTAAGGTCACAGTTGCCAACAGACAGAGATTTCTTCTCCTAAGGTTTCTAAAGCTAGCTGCTATTTTCTCCAAGATTATAACAATAGATTGACAATGGTTATTATTATTATTGGTGGTGGTGGTGGTGTCGTCATCATCATCATTACCATTATTGTTTAAGTAAACCTGTCCAATGCCAGTCCTGCAGAAGACAGAATAAAAAGCTTGGGCTCTCTATTTGGGTCAAGTTTCTCACAGTTTAAACGAAGTACATAAAAGCATAACAATGCTATCAAAGGCATATATGAAGCTTAGGAAAACATCAGATTCTCCCACCAATTATTATCTCTCAGTGAGCTGACATCTGTGGGATCACTCCTGAGCTTTTTAATTTAGCATGTCTTCTAATTAAAGAAAGATTAACTTTACTTCAAAGAATTGCTCCTCCTTCCTCCATCATGCTCAGGGTTTTGTCCTCCTCCAGAGCCCCCGGGGAGGACAAGCTAACCAAAACCACGGCCACCACAGCCTCTCCCCCAGACGTGGGCAAAGCTCCAATGCACCAGCCCCACCACAGCCCCAGTTCTACTTCCTCACCAGGAAGCACACAGAGCTGGGAAGGATGCAGCAAGGGAAGGTTGGGAAACCTAACTACAGAGGAGTCCGAGCCTGGATGCTGGGAGCAGCTGTGTGCCTGGCCAGGCATTCAGCTCAGATGGTGCAAGTGGAGCAGCTAGAACTGCTGCACAATGTAGCATGCAAGCAATAATAAGCCAAAATCCAAATATATTAAAACCTATTTCTTCATATGGCTTATAACAGAAATGCTGGCTAACCAGAGCACAGGAATATTAATTCTCCCAGTAGAAGGGACGTAAAGAAGTCACCTCACCCTCTGCCTTATCAAGTTTGATATCCGTAATAATCTTTTACTACAGTGACAGCAACGAGCAAAAGGCTTATTCTCATGAAAGCTGATCGAAGTGAGTGATATGCCCATTCCAAACACTCAAGGGAATTTTATATTGGACCATTTTTTAATTTCTCCATAAAATAAACTCTCACTCTCTTTTCTGCAGAAGGCAGAGAGGGTTCATATTGGATCCACTGCAGATTCTGGATGTGACAGTGGTGCTCTCACTGGAATGAGTCTCACATTTGCAAGCACCTTCTTCCTGCCACCCACTAGTCTCCTTTCCTTCCAGTCTGAAGTGAAGAAGTTTGATATAGTGACTTCACCTGGTGTTTGTGTGCAGCAAACCTGGCGTGACATACCTCTTGGGCAAGGCAAATGCTCAGTCACAACAACAACAAAGGTAGGCTGTGAATCATTCCTGTCCCATGTGGAACAACTTTATTTCTTTTTTTTTCCTCATCCACCCACCGTTGCAAAAACGAATTCTAGAATAGGGCGTGAGGCTCAGCATAGCTCTGCTGCCAGCAGGGCCAGTCATCCAGCACAAATTACCTTTGCACACAGATGATGCTCTTCAAAGACAAGTCTCTCCATAACAGTTTAAAACCCATCTTTCCAGGCAGTCTCCCTGTGAAGCTGAAGTACAAGCCTTTTGCATGTGGGAATACAGCACTGCTTGTATGCAGATCGCTCCTAAATACGGCATCTTAATTAAGGGCTGAATCATGTTCCAGCTTGTGTAGTAACAGCATGTAAAATAATCCCTTTAAAGACTCACTCGTGGTACCTACCTCAGCGCAGCAGTGGAACAGGGAGAGGGAGGCTTTGCACCACTGCGGTCCCTCAGCACCAACCCCTTCTCCTGTATCCCTCTGCCAAAAAGGAGGGTTGCGCAGGGCTGGGAGGACACAGGGGGTCAGCCCTGCCCACCAAGCACCCGCCTTGGGCTGCCATGGACTCCCCAGGCAGAGAGGGGACTCTGGAAACCTCTGCCAAAGCCCTCCCAGCAGCTTCAGCCCTGCTCTGCACATGGGTAGGGAGTGGGATGCCCTGCCAAAAGCTGCTGTGCAGTGCCACCTTGCTCCAGGCAGGAAGGGGAGCTGGTCTGGTCAGTCCCAGTCCCACCAACATCACAGCACTCCCCATCACTTACATGGGATGTCTGGGTGCCTGACAGCTGTTTGCAACAGTCATCTCAGCACCCTACTCTGCAGGGACCCCTATTAAAAAGAAAAAAACAAACTACACTCCCTTTTATACATATATATATATA
>NW_008587912.1:0-10651 GCF_000691845.1 Merops nubicus
CAAAAAAAATAAGAAACAGTCTCGTCTTTTACAGAAGGGTAACAGCTTTACACTGGAAGAGGGTAGATTTAGACTAGATGTAAGGAAGTTCTTCACTATGATGAAGCTAAGATAGATATAACAGGTTGCCCAGAGCAGTTGCGGATGCACCATTACTGGAGTTGTTCAAATCCTGGATGGATGGGGCTTTGTGCAAACTGGTCTAGTGAGAGATGACCCTGTCCGTGGCAGGGGGCTTGGAACTAGGTGATTTTAAAGTTTCCTTCCAACACAAACCATTCCATGATTCTATGGGCTTGGACACTTAATGTTCAGGTGAATATAGGTGAGTGAAATTAGTGTAGAAATTAGTAGTTATGTTATATAACCTATGTATTTTTGCTTTTCAGAAGCAGCCTGATTCATGCATAACAATTATTTGACAAGCAGAAACATGACTTTTGTGTGCCTCCAAATTTCATTGATTGCACATCACTAAAGCATTCAGTACTGTGGTAATGAACTCTGAATTGTCTTTCCTAAACATCACTGACACCATTTTACTATTTAGCTACCATTTCATTGATCATTGATTATTTTCTACTCATCCATCATTTTTAAAAAACACTTTTAAATTTAGACACTTTAGATTTTATTAGAAAAGTGTATTTTTCTCCTGCACACAACACAAATTACAAATAATTCTAAAACATGTCGAAATTTAGCATGACAACTTATATTTTATAAATTCTATAGCGTGGCATATAGAGAGAGATTTAAAGGACTATGTTTTCAGTGATTTATTTTCAGCTATACTCTTCTAAAAGCAAACCTGTATGCACTTCTGGGGGAGAGAATTCATATTATCCTATTCCTTTGGAAAATATTTCAGGATATTCTTCACTTATCAATGAAGACAGGGTCTATTGAGGAACCTGATAGAGAAAAAAAGGTTAAAATGAACTCATGAACCCCTTTATCTTCAGCTGTAGGAAATTTCATAGAATCATAGAATCACTATGTTTGGAAAGGACCTCCAGGATCACCAAGTCCAACCTTCCTCACAACATTTCCCTAATCACTAGCCACATCCACTCATTTTTTGAACACCTCCAGGGATGATGACTCCACCACCTCCCTGGGCAGCCCATTCCAGTGTCTAACTACTCTCTCAGTGAAAAAATTCTTCCCAATATCTAAGTGAAGTCTTCCCTGGCACAACTTGAAACCATTTCCCCCCGTCCTATCATCAGTAATTTGGGAGAAGAAACCAACACCAGCCTCACTACAACCTCTTTTTAGGTAGTTGTAGAGAGCAATAAGGTCTCCTCTCAGTCTCCTTTTCTCCAGACTGATCAGCCCCAGTTCCCTCAGCCAGTCCCCATAAGACATGTTTTACAGCCCTCTCACCAGCCTCGCTGCCCTTCTCTGGATCCGCTCCAGCATCTCCATGTCCTTCTTATCCTGTGGTGCCCAAAATTGGACACAGTACTCAAGGTACAGTCTCATAAGTGCTGAGTCCAGGGGCACAATCACCTCCCCACTCCTGCTGGACACAATGTTCTTGATACAGACCAGGATGCCATTGGCCTTCTTGGCCACCTGGGCACACGGGTGGCTCATGTTCAGTCGTCTGTCCACCACTACCCCCAGGTCCTTTTCTGCCAGGCGGCTTTCCAACCACTCCTCCACAAGCCTGGAGCATTGCCTGGAGTTGCTGTGAACCAAGTGCAGGACCCAGCACTTGGCCTTGTTAAACCTTACACAGTTGACCTCAGCCCATTGCTCCAGCCTGTCCAGATCCCTCTGCAGAGCCTTCCTACCCTCCAGCAGATCAACACTCCCACTTAGTTTTGTGTCATCTGCAAATTTACTGAGAGTGCACTCAATCCCCTCATCCAGGTCACTGATAAAGATATTGAACAAGAATGGTCCCAAAACCGAGCCCTGAGGGGCACTACTTGTGACTGGACTCCAACAGGATTTAACTCCATTCACCACAGCTCTCTGGGCTCAGCCATCCAGACAGTTTTTAACCCAGAGAAGAGTCCACCTGTCTAGGCCACGAGCCATCAGCTTCTCCAGCAGAATACTGTGGGAAACGATATCAAATGACTTACTGAACTCCTGGTAGACAACAGCCACAGCTTTTCCCTCATCCACTAGAGAGATGACCTGATCACAGAAGGAGATCAGGTTGGTCAAACAGGACTTGCCCTTCATGAACCTGTGTTGACTGGATCTGATCCCCCTGTTGTCCCACACTTGCCACATGATCTCCCCCAAGATGAACCGTTCCATAATCTTCCCCGGCACCAAGTTCAGGCTGACAGGCCTGTAGTTCCCCAGATCCTCCTTCCTGCCCTTCTTGTAGATGGGTGTCACATTGGCAAGTCTCCAGTCATCCTGGACCTCATCCTTTAACCAGGACTGCTGGTAAATGATGGAGAGAGGCTTGGCAAGTTTCTCCACCAGCTCCCTCAGCACTCTTGGGTGGATTTCATCTGCACCATAGACTTATGGGTGTCCAACTGGCTTAGCAGGTCCTTGACTGCTATTTCGTGGATGATGAGGGGATCATTCTGTTCTCCATCACTTTCTTCCAGCTCAGGGGAATGAATACCATGAGGATATTTGGACCAACTATTGAAGACAGAGGCAAAGAAGGCATTCAGTACCACAGCTTTTTCCTCATTCTTAGTAAAAATGTTCTCCCTTGCATTCAATAAAGGATGGAAATTCTCTCTGGTTCTTTTTTTTTATTAATATGTTTTTAAAAACAATTCTTATTATCCTTTGCAGCAGTGCCCAGGCTGAGTTCCAGCTGGACTTCTGTCCCCCTAGTTTTTTGTTTTTTTTTTTCTACATGACCTAACTAAATCCCTATACTCTTCCTGAGTATCCTACCTCTTCTTCCAAAGGTTGTAGGCTCTCCTCTTCCTCCTAAGTTCTAGCAAAAGCTCCCTGTTCAGCCACATCGTTTTTCTTTCCCCACCAGCTTGTCTTACAAGACATGGGGACAGCCTGCTCCTGTGCCCCTAAGAGTATCTTCTTGAAAGAAGTCCACCCTTCTGGGACCCCTTTGCCCTCTAGCACTGTATCCCAAGGGACTTCCTCAACCAGTGTCTGTCCTTCAGAAGCCTATGGTAACAGTTCTGCTGCCCCCACTCCATACCTGACCAGGTATTGAGAACTCTGTCATTTCATGGTTGTTGAGCCCAAGACAGCTTCCAACCACCACATCACCTAACAGTCCTTCTCTGTTTGTAAACAAGTCCAGCAAGGCACCTCCCCTCGTGGGCTCCCTTGCCAGCTGAGTCAGAAAGTTATCTTCCACACATGCCAGTAGCCTCCTGGACTGTTTCCTCTCTGCTGTATTATATTTCCAGCAGATGTCTGGTAAGTTGAGGTCCCCCACAAGAACAAGGGCTTGTGACTTTGCAGTGTCTGCCAGTTGTCTAGAGAACAATTAATCAACCTCTTCATCCTGGTTGGGTGGTCTATGATAGACTCTGAACAGGATATTCACCCCACCTTTTTTTTTATTTTTTTTCCCTTACTAGCTAATCAGAATTACTTTAGCAACTCACAGTAGCTTCAGGTAGGTATCTGTTTATTTTGAAAAGAAAGATCAGTTAAACTGACATAAATGATAACTGGAAAAAAAAGATAAAAAAAAATATTTTTTTTTTCTACTAGCTGGTGCTTATTAGTATCATATTGCACTATATTTTCCTTGAACTCAAGTTAGAGTCTTGATTTCTTGCTTGAGATAGAGTCAAAGATGAAAAAAAAAAACAAACATGTAACAACAAAGGTATGTATTGTAAAATTTATGTCTCAAAAGAAAAAGGAGCTATAATTCCTATCACTTTTCTGGAAGTTTAAACTTCCCAGAATCATTATTACACTTTAGTCCTTGTTCAAATAATCAGAATAATTAAAAACTGTGTTTGTGAAAGATTTTACAATATTGACAATATTAACAAGTACCAATTTTTAATTTATCTTCTTTTTTCCCCCCCCCTGGACTAGCTAATGAACATGTTACATCAAACTGAGAGAGAAGTATGCATAACCTAACCTAGATGTTGATAAAGGCTCAAAAACAAACCACAAAACTTCTTTCTTGTTGCAGTGCGCCTCCTGGAGACAGAGGTTTCTGTTGCCTCTTTGTCCCCAAACATGGGCACACATCCAGAATCTTCCATCTTTCCCAGGTTGTGGTTGGCTTAGCCACCACAAGACCAATCCCCTAACACCCACTGGACCCCTGACCTGTAGGTATCCCATCTGTGTATCCTTACAGGACAATGCCTTTGTAAACCCACCTACCTACCTGTTAAAAACCCCTGGCCCCAAGGCCACAGGCTCTTTCGCTTCTCCCCCTGGGGTGGGTGCTGTTTCACTGCCTGCCTCAGGTGTTTTTTGTTTGTTATTTTCATGTTATTAAAACCTTTTATTTTGGAAGAAAGCAATCGTTGCGCATCCCTCCTTGACTCGCTACTGTCCTCCTCTTCGCTGAAGACCACCCTGGAGGTACTACTGGGGTCCTGCTGGGGGTGTTTTCTTCCCGGACAAAACCAGTGGGCTTAAAACCCTTTCCAAAATATATTTTTGATAAGTAATACTTTCTCAGCAAAATGATTTCTAAGGTGACCATTTTACTTGCTCTCCTGAAAGACAAACAAGTTTTCATTCTCTAGTACCCATTTAAATTCCCAGTCTGAAGTACCATGAAGTAAATAAAATTCCAAATCAAAGAACAAAAGATCAGGAATTCTGCTGAAAATAAAGTTATAAAACAAAATAATACTTTTTTTAAAAAATATAATTACTTGCTTCTACATATTCTACATGGAGGATTTGCCTAAAGCACAGACTGCTCTCCATTCCAGGAGGATTTCAAAATCCTTTGCTGTTGAGAAACCCTGTAGTGAAAACCAGTTTCTAGTCATACTATCCTCAACAGATCAGATGACTTTGTGAACAATAAATTGTGAAGGATGCCTCTTTTCCTTTCTAGTATTAAAGATGTATGGTATGCTACAAAAACCAGAGAGGATGTAGTTGCAGTACCAGTACCCCTAACTTTGGGTAGCTAAGATCTCTTACCTGATGTAGAATGGGTGTTTTTCAATGCATTGCTCTTGCAGAGAAATCAGATACACAGTTGCTCTGGGAATCAAATTCAATGGCACAAAACTCTTCCGTTAGTTCTGACTTTGAAGTCGTGTTCATTTTCACATTGCAGACTCTTTCCTGAAACTGAGCCCTGAAGAGAGATGTTCTCTATTATTTACTATGGAGACTTTATCAGTATGCTAAAAATAGTGAAATTTTGCTTGGAAATCGTGCAAGTTATAGTCCTTTGTTTAGCTGTTCTCTTAAGAATCATATCTAAAGAGTACCACAGTGAATCAGAATACAGGGACACAGATAGGAACTGAGCAGAGCAAAGCTGGCTGTGAGAAATGCAGATCTAAAGGAGAAGAAAGACAACTGTTTTGCATGAAATGTGCCGTGTTATAAAAATGTAATTTCAAATACATATCGAAAACAGAGAAGTTAATTTCCTTCAGGAAGGGAACTCTAGCAAAACAAGACTTAGGGAAATCAAAATTGTTGGTCTTTTATTTACAAACTACTTTTTTATTTACTGCAATATCTATGGCAGTTTTTTCAACAAAACTTTCTTTTACCTCCTGGTTTTCTTTCTATTTGCTCAGTCTCCTGCTCCCTCAATTTGGAAAGTCAGGTTAGTTCTCTGACTGCCATCCTGGAATGGTCACATAAATCTTACTTTCTTTTTGCTAAGAGTAAGGTAAATAAAAAAAAAAGAAAAAAAAAAATCCTTCCTCATAATTTTTTAGGAGAGCTATCATTTTAATTTCCTTGAAAGACTATTGATATTTCAAGAATATTTTTCCTCCAGAAAATTTAAATTTTCATATATTAAAAAAAAACCCTTTATTTAAAACTGTTTAAATTCTCTTTAATTCTGTGATCTTTTCTCCTTGTATTTTCCAGATTTCATTGCTTGCCTAAGACACTGTTCTCCTAAGGCTTATTGTCTCATTCCATATTACTGATGTCTGAATGGCTGATGTCTTGGATTCCTGAAAAGTGTACTTCCCAGCTAAGGATGACAACTGTCTGTGTTTTTTTGACAATAATGATAATCTCAAGCAAAGGATAATACTAGCTGTGTTCCCTCAAGACTTGGGTCCTTTACTCCAAGGTAATTTTTTTTTTTTTTTTTGAAGACCCAAAGAAAGATATATGTTTTGAGTGTTTCTACTATAAAGAATGCTAAGAAAGTTAGAACTGAGAAGGAGACAGAGAAATTCAGTCCAGGATAAAAAGAAACACTAAAACACCTTTAAGGAAGAAACACCTTTAAGTTAACCCCAAAATTATACTGATCCCAGTTCTCTCACTGACACGCCTGTACACCATTCCTATCTGGTGTCAGGAGTGGAGAATGAATGATTTATGACAACTGATAATTGGTTTGCTATGTTTATCTTTGGAAGGTACCCAGACAGTAGCACTAGGAGATCAAAACAGATACGCACAGAATAAAATCCAAAACAACAAAAAAGACCAGAGAAGAGAACATATGTAAACACACAGTCCCCATCTTGAATTGAAAGTAAAAAGAAACAAACTTATTAATTAGAAAAATAGATTGGAAAGGAGAGGCTGAAAGGAAGTAAAATACATTTTGTCCAGAACATACTGTTCATACAGTTGTTAAATCAAATGGGAAAGAGTAGGACATCGCAGGGCAGGGCAGAGAAAAAGGGCGAGAATGGGAGAAAGGTGAAGAAAGGAGAGGGGTAGTGAGGGGCTAATAGGGCAGGAAAAGGGAGAAAGAGAAAAAAAAAGGGGAAAAAATAAATAGATTGAGTGTTATAGAAATTGTTTACTAGGGGAATAATTTAATAGTGTTAAAAATCACAGGGAAAATCTAGCTGACAAACAACTTCTGAAATTATCTTTTCTCTGTAGTAAACACATGTCACAAAATCATGGTGTTAAGTTGATGTAGATAATACTGTGCATTACAATGCAGAGAAAAAGGCATTTCAGTGTTTTTAGATGGAAAATATCCCAAGATTAGGAACAAAGAATTGCATTTGTAGATTTTCTCTAAACCACTAATTATCATATCTGTTCTGACAAAATCTCTGTATTGTCCTTACTAATATTAATAAAGGCAGCTGTACACATCCTAAGGAAATTGGGTCTCATCAAGTACTACTTTAGCATACATACAATATGGCTTTTTTTTTTCAGTAAATATGAGGAAAAAATCCCCACTAAATATGACTGTAGAGGTGAGAAATAAGTGAAGGGATCATAGATTATTGGGGAAAAAATGTTTAATTAAAACCTGAGTTTAGAAGAAGCATTCAAAAAGCTGTAGGTACTGAGATGAATGAGTTTTACAACAGTGTAAAAAATCAAGGATCTGTAATAAACCTATTAACTTAGCAGTGTAATTTTATGGCTGAAGAGTGATGAACACAGAACTTTCACTTTAGAAAGAGTAAGACTGTGAACAATGAAGTAAGGTTATTTGTCGCAATCATTATTGATAAAAGCAATCAAAAAGGAAATATTTATATATACTGGGAACTGTTTATCTAATCATCCTTTAAAAAAAACTTTTTAATAAAGACAAGAGAGCTCTCAAAAAATTGTTAAAAGTGACAGTGTTTCATTAACATCTACTTTAGGACTCTCTTAGATTAAGTTTAGCATATATTAACAGATCGGTAGACTCAGTTAAAAATATATTGAAACTAAAAGGCTTTGTACAGAAAAAGTAAAATGTTTCCCTTCATTCAAAAGTTAAATTCATGTCCTGTTAGATGAAGGCAAAAGCAGAGAAATATATTGGATATTAACTTGGAGAAAGATAAAACATCAAAATTTTACTTAATGATTGCTTAGAAATTTTCCACATGGAGAAAGATAATTAAAATATGCTAAACAGTAATATGATCTCCTTATAAAAAAGCATAGTTATGGTACAGGGCTAATGAAAGGACAATAAACGTTAATTTTGAATTAAACCATCCATGAAAGAAGGATGTTTGGGTTCTTCATGAAGTGACAGAAAAGAACATTAAAACATCTTGATCTGAATAAGACATTTTGTACTTCTTTGTCCTTCAGTCCTGGATTTAACAGCACTGTTCACTTGCATAAACCAACAAGAAGCCAGGCAACTAATACAATAGAAAATAATTTAAGTTTCTGCAACAGGATCAAGAGGAATCAACTTCCCAGTTCCAAACTTCACATAGATTATGTCATGATTAGATGAAACTGTAACACAGGGAGTATATTTAAACTAGTTTTTTAATTGAAAAAAAATTAATGAACGTATTAAAATGCTATTATCACTGAAGGTATTAATAGCATCTGCTGATAGTCTTCTGCTTTCCTTCTATTCTAGAAGAAAGAACATGAACTAATCTCGTAAAATACAAAGGAGAAAGTAATATTTTACGTTCTTTCTTGATATACATTAATTTTGTCCCTCTTATCTATTATATGCTAAACTGGATAAATTAACCTTTATGGTAAGATTCACCTAACCCGGCTTCATATATCTTTACATTAAATCAGGATTCATTCTACTGAATGCCAGAGGTTGGATTCATCACACCTTCTACAAGTGAGATACAAGTACCTTAAATAGAGTTTCTATTCCCACTCTATTAAATACAGGTCTGTTAATCAACATGTCCTCTGTTTAGATGCTGACTTCAGGATGAATTTGTCCTGGCTGTATCTCTACTGATTCTAATGAGGACCCAGACAGACACATCAGCAGCAGACATTTTCTTTTCAGAAGCCTAGGTCTTACTCCTGAGGAGTGTGTGCCAAAATATCGTGAAGCTAGGTATTTAATCTAAGATTACACAAGCTCCCCGCAGACACTAGAGACAGCTGAGATAATACCACTTTGAGGATATATGAGAGAAGAGCCTAGATAATTAGCTTTGGCTGGTCACTTCATCTTTTAGATGGCTGTACTTACCATTAATTAAAGCATGTAATTAAATTCTTATAAGGTTATAGGAATATCTGCTTTTATCATATACTTATAGTACTACTTATTATTCTGAGAAATAAAGTATACAGTCCTTTGAAGGGGAGAATAGCTAACAATACAGTTGGACAACTCAATAGTGAAGAGTATAAAGTAAAAAAGGAAAGAAAGAAAAAAGAATAAAATATTGTTTATTGGTCAGTGGCTTTTATTTTATTGTCTTCTCTCATAAGAAAATAACTAGTGTTTAGCTGCGATCATTCTCATTGTTTATAACTGTGGTATCTCCTCCCAAAAGCACAGTTAGAAAGTCCAAGTTGCTAACACAATGGAAAGTGTGTTCCTTAATTGGCTTCATAGGGGAAAAAAAAAAAAAAAGGGGATATTCAGTGCCTGCTTTGCTTCTTTCTAACCATGGATTATTTTTCACACTTAGGCTTACATTTTTTAACAGTCAAAACTGTAGCAACACTCTTAACAAATTACCAGTAGGAATTCTTCTTCCTTTCACTCAGAATACATTCTTGTAACATGCTCAAAGTTGCTGACCCCATCATCCACTTCTTAGGAATCGACCTCTTCAGTAGCAAAAGAAAATTAAGCAAAGACATTCAGTCTTCCTATACTCTCTTCTAGAATCTTCATGGAAATATAGCTTTAAAAATCTAAACTTGAAAATCCCAAAGACAGACACTTTAGTGGAAAATATATACATTTTCTCTGATGTTTAGAGAAAAATGCTACAATCTGTTTAATAAAATAGTGAAAGCATAGAACTAAGTTCTAAAGTGATGACAAATTTAGGCAAATGGCTTTATTTTTCTGAGTGCTTTTCTATCTTAAAGGAAATATCTCTATGTCCGATGAAGTCAGATGCAAAGTAATTTCCAGGATATGGAAACCAAGATGTTTATGAATGTAAAACAAATAGAGGAATAATCAGTATTTTCCACTCAGTATGTTTTTTGATTGAACAGCAGAAGTCTGAAATTATTTTTATTTTACATACGATTATCAGACCAACGTAAAGTAGTCTTAAAGGATGTAATAAGCACATGACTTGCATAACCAGCATGTATTCCAGTATGTGTTTTGATTTGGGCTTGACATGTTAAAAATGCAGCTATTATAAAATGCATTTGAGGTGTAGACATTCAACGATTAGTGCAAACAAAACTCGTGAGATTGTCAGAAATAAATTTAGACATTATCTATATTTATCTTTCCTGTAATGACATCAAAGGAGAACATCTTAAAATGAAAACATTTATAAATTTACTCTTAAATTTCTACAGGTGCCAAGCATAAAGTTCATTAATATTTAGGTGAACGGGAATCTGTCAAGAATTAATGACATTTAAAAGTGTAAAATTAAAGTGACAAAAAGGCAATAAGAGTTATAGTCTACCTACATATTACAGCTCTGTGTAGACCAAAATCTTTGAAGAAAAAAAAAAAAAAAACACCACACAAAAGAGAAGAAAGCAAAGGCAACAGTGCAATAAGCTATTAGAAAATACAACTTGAAATACATGTATGTGCCTGTCACAACCTTGTTCCAGTTCTGCAGCAGAGAAAAGATACTCTCAAATCTCCTGCTGA
>NW_008587912.1:10661-12259 GCF_000691845.1 Merops nubicus
TGCTGAAGAAAAGAATGTAAAGCATGTTTAATGGTACATGACAGAACTATAGCTAAACAATATAACCAAAATAGGTTGCTCAGAGAAGTTGTAAAGTCTCCAGCCCCTAGATAAACAAAACTCAAGTAGACATCACTCTGGGCAACCTGCTGGAAGTGTCTGTGCTTTGAGTAGTGATGGTTGCCTCTTCAATACCCAAAGGTCCCTGCCAACTTAAATTATTCTGTGATTCTATAGCTCTGACTACACTGAGGTCAATGAGTCACCTTCTTGGTAAGCATTTGATTTTACAGAAAAAATTATTACAGGATATTGATATAATTGATGCAAATTTTTAAGAAACTCTAGCTTCTTAGCGTTATACAAAAATAAAGTAGGATGTGACTACCTTGGACTCTTTTGCTTTACTACAGAAATTTCTGCTACTTAGTTTAGCAGAATAAATAGATCATATATTGACAATGACATCTATCACACTTGATGATAATAAAGGGAAGATCAGACTCCAGATGTTTCACCTGAGAAGTAAAATGGCCCAGAAATCCTAACCTTATATCTCTCATTAACTTAAAAGTATTTCTTTTTGCTATCAGTTTGACCTCCATTCAGGTAAGTTGTTTCTCCTCTGAAGAAGAGTCCTATACTCTTTTCTCTTCTAGTATAAATGTGATAGATTCAAAACAAAGGGGAATAAAAGTCTCTAAGTTCATATATTCTGTCTAGCCCATACATTTCCATGCAATATCTGTATTAACAATTTCATGCCTTTTTTTGCAGAAACATGGAGGAACTATAAGAGGTGAAGAGTGTTCTCTTAAGAAGGCATATTTTTAGAGTAATTTAGTGAGGCCAGTTGTATAATAGCAAGTGAAGTCAATGGAAAAAGAAAAACTTTACCAGTTCTAGACAATCTACTCTAGTCACGCTTTCTTATGTAATGAGATTTTTCATAGGAAAAAGGCTTATAAAAGGTGTCCTCTCTGACTTCAAGTCCATATTGCAAAGTCTTATGTGAATAGGTGCTTGTTAATATTTAAGTGACTATTTGTTTTTAAATACAAAACAGAAATATGACCTGTCAACAGTTTCATAAATGCAGAAATTATTACCAAAAATTCAGAAATTATTTAGATTGAGGCAGACAGTTGACTTTCAAAATTTGTAACCCAACCATACTGTTACAGACTGCTGCAACTATAAGTGATCACAGGGGCTTATTATAAGAAGTATCAGACAAGGTGAATAATAAATAATGCTTATTGCCCTGACTCTAATAAAAAAATAACTCTCAGTTTTTATACATCAGGCATAATATTGACAATCACATCATTCTTGTATTTTTGTCTGTTACATTTGTGAAGCTTCCCTGGTCACAAAGATCAACAAAAATCAAAATCAAATCCAAGAAAATGTGCTAAAGCAAACTTCTGTAGAAATTGATCATTCAAGCTTGTAACAGACGAGACTGTTTCTTATTGCCTTCTGGTCCAGCTATGATGGCCGGGCATGCCCCCCCATGGGGGTTGGGGGCGCGAATGTTCTGGACGGTTCTGGAACTCGAGAAGGGAGTTACCCTTGTGGGGTGGACTCAGCGAGAG
>NW_008587913.1:0-4067 GCF_000691845.1 Merops nubicus
AGCGGGATTCCCGGGAGAAGCACGGTCGGGTCGGCGGCCAGCCTGCTTCCTCGGTGGGCGTCGTTCCGCCGGGTGCGGCCCCAGAGCCGGATGGCAGGACGGGCGAAACCTTTGCAGCGCTCTTTGTGTTCCGCGCAGACCTAAACCGCGCTGCTCGGTAAGCCGCAGTGCTCAGTGAAAGGTGGTGGGCGTGGCCAGTAAGTACACCCAGCTTTTTGCCTCGTGTTCTGGTTTATTGTTCTGCGATGCAGTTTTACTGAAATGGCGGTGACGTCGGTTTGCGGTGTGCTGCGCTGTCAGAAAGGCATTTGAAGCTTTTTGATGCAAAGGAGTAAATGGGGTTATAGGCAGCATTCCTAAGTGGGGTCTGTATGATGTGGCATCTCTTAAACCGCTGGATTTGGAGCATTCTGTTAATGTCCCAAAAATTCATTGTGAAATTAGTTGGGGTAAAGGAGATTGCTATCTCTATTGTAATCAACTTAGCAAAGAAAAGCAACAGGAGTCACAGACCTGAGAATCAGTTACACAAAGTAACTGGAAAACAGCCTGATGGGAGAGGCTCATGGAGAGAGGCCTGTGTAATCGTTCTCTTTGTTCTAGTAGTGCTTCCCAAACCTAGGGACTTTACCGACTGTTGGTAAGTTTTGAATGTGCAAGGCTTCTGGCAGTCTTATTGTTGCCCTGTAACAGTTGATTTTGTAATTAGCTGGTCTCTTCACACAGGCAGGAAGACTGGGGGAGACGAGTATCACAACCACAGTGGACTAAGTGGTTTCCTGTCTCATCCAGACCACTTACATCTAGTGTCCTAAGCTGAAAAATCTACAGTTGTTTGTTACATGAACAAATTTTGATGCATCCAGTACCAAAACTATTCTTGCTATGCAGAACTGTTCTGGGGTTAAGGATTTGAGTGATGTCATATGCCTCTGTTGTGGCCCAGTGTGTGAGAAATATGGCTTTTTATACTGGTTGGCTTGTCTTGGTTGGCTGATTCCTTCTATGGAAGTGAGTTTCATCCTCTGGCAGTTGTGGTTAGAACAGATCAGGCCTCTAGAGGCTGCGACTAATAAACTTCAGTGAAGAATTTTGTGCAAAAACTTTCTCAGCTCTACAAAGTTGAAGTAACAAGTTATTTGGGAGAATATGGAGAAGCTTTCTTGACATCTTTGAGTGGGATCTCTAAAAGCTGAGAATCAGTCTCTCTTGAAATATTAGAGCTTGCCACAGATACGTCTTTAAGTGATGCATTTGACCAGATTTGATTTGGAAGGGACTTTGGAGGATGATGAACGAGAAGGTAGCGTGCTCTGTGGCTGTGCAGGAGAAGACACCTGTAATGCATTCCAGACACGTCTGTGGTTGTGTTTGCTGTTTTGAAAAAGTACTGGCTTTGTGTCTTGGAGGGAAGACAGTAATATTTAACAAACAAAATTTTCTAGACTTTTAAGACTGTTCTGATACTATTATTGAAGGATGATAATAAAATAACAATGGTTTATTTTGCAGTTTATGACTGCTAAAGAGTTGAAAGATGTCTCATAGTAATGCAGTGTTTGGGGGTAAAACTCGAGTTTTAGCAGATGTCATTACATGTGCTGAAAAGTCACATTTGTACTCGTGGGATATGGATGAGAAGAAAAGAATGTGGTAAGGGAACAGTACATTGAAAAGTTATTTCACTTTAAGTTTGCTAGTTCTAAATGACTGGAAATATTTTGCTAAGCTAGTTGTATAATTAATAGGAGAGAAAGCACACATGGGGTAAAATCAGCCAAGTAACTGCTGTTTGAAAACTATAACAATTGTGCTTTAGGACTAGAAATCTCATTCATCAGCCACCTAAAAGTATGTCTTTGCTCACTGCAGAGCTGGCTTCTTTACAGCATCTGAGTTGACATGGCGTGGTACAGCTTGTAAGTCTTTCTGTTCCCTGTGCTAAGCTACTGTAATATGGAGGATCAAACTGAAGTCTTACTCAGGCACAAACGTTCACGTAGCACAGTTCTTGGAAAATAATCCAGATCCCCAGGAGAAGATTTAGGCAACTGCATTTAGTTACCTAGTCTAGTGTATAGCACTTCAAGAAATGTTAAGTAACACTGACGAGAGTTGTTTCCAGTAGGAAATGCCAATATGGTGAATATTTCTGGGTTCCTGTTGCTTGAGGACATAGATGAAGATCCACCCAGGGAATTGCCTAAGGCAAGTCAGTCAGCCCCATGCATTAGGACTGCTTCTGTTATGAAAAAAAAGGAGGTTAGTTGTTGTAGGCGATTCCCTTCTCAGGGGAACAGAGGGCCTCATATAGCAACTGGATCCATCCCAAAGGGAAGTCTGCTGCTGCTTCCCTGGGGCCTGGGTTAGAGACATTACTAGGAAGCTCCCTGCTCTGATACAGCCCTCTAATTATTACCTGCTGCTGGTTATGGGGGTTGGCAGTGATGAGGTTCTGGGCAGAAGTCCAAAAGCGATTAAAAAGGACTTCAGGGCACTGGGGCGATTGGTGGAAGGATCAGGAGCTCAGGTAGTGTTTTCCTCAGTCCCTTTAGTGGCAGGGAAGAATACTGAAAGGAACAGGAAAGCAAGCCTGATTAACACGTGGCTCAGAGGCTGCTGCCAACAGTGGAATTTTGGGGGTTTTGATCACGAGGAGGTTTACATGGCACCAGGCCTGCTGGGGACAGATGGAGTTCAGCTCTCTCAAAGGGGGAAAAGTATTCTCACTTATGAATTGGCAGGGCTCTTTGAGAGGCCTTTAAACTAGGCCTGAAGGGGGAGAGGAGTGGCTCTAGAGGGGTTTTGGAGGGGTTTTCTGCCTCTAGAGTCATTGACAGGCTCACTAGAGTTGGCCTGCCAATGTTGGGAGTGAAATCAATAGCCCAGCTCAAGTGCATCAATGCACGCAGCATTGGGCAAAAACAGGAGGAGCTGGAAGCAGAGGATTGCTATGTGCAGAGGATTGCTGTGACATAGTTGCTATCACAGAAACATGGTGGTCTGACTCTTGTGACTGGAGTGCTGCAATGGATGTCCCTTCAGAAGGGCCAGGCAGAGAGGGAGAGGCAGTGGGATGGCTCTGTATGTTAGGGAGTGTCTTTGATTGTGTAGAATTCATTGACTGTGATGGTACCCATAAGTGCTTATGGGGAAGGATATCTGACTATGCTTGCAGTGGAGTTGGTGCATCTGTTTATGTTGAGTTTGTGCTGTGTGAGGATTCCGGTTATTAACCTTTGGATTGTTTATTACTGCCAAAAATACCCTTGCTTCATTGAGACAAGTGTATTCCAACCCAAACATTGCAGATGTCTAGTGGAAATACAATACAGCAGAGAAGAAACAGTCTAGGAGGTTCCTGGAGTGTGTGTAAGGCAACTCCCTGGCACAGCTGGTAAGTGAGCTTGCCAGGGGAGGTGCCTTGACAGACCTGCTGTTTACAGAGAAGGACTGGTGGGTGATGTAGTGGTCAGAGGCCATCTTGGCCTTAATGACCATGAAATCAGAGTTTTCAATAAACACAGAGTGGGGCCAGAAAAACCACTGCCATGGACTTCTGGAGGGCAGACTGTGGCCTGTTCAGGACAGTGGTCAAGAGAGTCACTTGGGAGACAGTCCTGGAGGGCAGAGGGGTCCAGAAAAGCTAGGCATTCTTCAAGAAGAGAGTTACAGAGGTGCAGGAATGGGCTGTCCCCACATGTCCTAAGACTAATGGCCAGGAAAGATGAGCAGCCTGGCTGAACAGGGAGCTTTTGTTAGGACTCTAGGAAAAATAGAGAGCCTGCACCTTTGGAAGAGGGGAAGGCGACGCAGGAAGAGTACAGGGATATAGTTAGGTCATGTGGAGAGAATATCAAAAAGGCAAAAGTCCATCTAGAGCTCAATCTGGCCACTGGTGTAAGATTTAATAAAAAATGTTTTTACAAATTCATTAAGAACAAAAAAGAAAGCCAAGGAGAATCTCCGCCCTTAATAAGGTGCTGGGGAGGAGGGGAACCATTGCCACCAAGATAAGGAAAAGGCTGAGGTACTTAGTACCTCCTTTGCCTCAGTCTTCAATAGTC
>NW_008587914.1:0-645 GCF_000691845.1 Merops nubicus
CCCCATTTCAAGAGGGACAGAGACCTATTCGAGAGAATGCAGGTACAGGAGGAATGTAATGATGCATGAGCAGAGGTCGTAATGTTGCAACGGGAACTTAAGGATGTGCAAGGGCAGTTAGGCGAATATAGTACTCCCCTTCCCAAGGCACTGAGTGATGAAATTTGTCAATTGCTGACATGTATGTCTTTTGAGGGCCCGGAGGATCAGCTACAACCACAAGCTCTTCCTCAGCCACAATTACTAGCTCCTCCTCAAGTGATGCCAAAGGCCCCTCCTCGAGTGAAAGCAACAACTCCTATGCCAGTGTCGAGGCCGCAGACCTGTTCCCAAACTAGAAAGATTCAGTTCGTGGCTGCACAGGCTGAAGCCTTGCCTTCATCCCAGGAAGGGGAGGAAGAAGGAATGGGGCCGATTGCTTGCGTGGCTCCATTGCAAAAGAGGTCATTCGGTGGTTTTTGATTTGTACAAAGAGGCTCAAACCCGGGGGTGGGCTGTCACTAGTGAGCAGCGTAAAACAATTATCTCTGAATGTGACCTTTGTAAAATCAGGTTGGGTGAACATCCCTTAACAACCGACTCATTGCATATTCGGGAGAGAAAACCTTTGTGGTCCACCTGGCTGTTGGACTACATCGGTACCTT
>NW_008587914.1:1008-1728 GCF_000691845.1 Merops nubicus
TGTCTTGTTCCCTCCACCGCCCACTAAAGATAATGAAAGACTTAAGAAGCCATATAAACCCAAGACTCCTCTTCACCCTGGACAGGCTTAGTAAACTTGCCAAATATTGGTAAGGTTAAGCTTACACTACAAACACCAATGAATGCCAATACTTCGTTTGCTTTCGATTCAAATGGCAAACAACACAAAATTAGTACCAATTGGATACTCTGTGTTGAATAAATAATGTTAGAATAATGGATTGACAACTCGAGGTGTCAGGGGATGTTCTGGCCTCCAGATCTGGGACTGATCACCCCGGATCTGGGGCACCAGAGGAGATACCTTAGCTATAGGGCCCAATACCTTAAGAGTACTCCATATTCTGGCCATGTTCTTCTATACTTCCCTTCGAGTTGTTGTCCATTACATCCAAATAGCAATGAATAAACACGATTTTTCCTTAATATGAGTTATATTGATAATTCATGCTGGATCGTGAATATATATATACTGTTGTATATATATGAAATTAATTTTTGTTTGTAAATAGGGAGCATTAATGAGACTTTAGTGAATATGTATATAGCTTTAATGATAAGTGTAATATAATGTTATTTCATTGTCACCTCAAAAGCCACGGAGTGAGATGTGAAAATCAGAATGATTCTCCTCTGTTTCCTGGCTTTCTCGGCGACGGAGTTGTTTTGATGCGGACTTCAATGCCCAGCTTCCCTGCCT
>NW_008587915.1:0-47498 GCF_000691845.1 Merops nubicus
CCATCAGCTCCATTCGCTGCCTGCCGCCCCTGGAAGGTGGGAGGCTCCCGGACGAGCCCCCAGTTGTGCGGAAAATGCCGTTGCCAGAGGTCGATGTTCCAATAGGAGACAGAGGAGTCCTGTTCCACGGGCAGATCCCGGTGGGGTCTCTCAGTTTGGCTGGGGGACACAGCCCCATTCTTATCCTACTTTCCCGGCCGCAAATTTCCCTCCTCCTTTCCCCATTGGCTGAGGTACTCAGTGTACAGACTGCCCGGTATGCCTACTACATATCCCCCTCAACATGTACCCCCCTTCACATCATACATCCCATGTCTCATTAACTTCATTTTATGCCTCCCCTGGGAGGAGAAGTTACTATGTAGAAGTTCATTAAGCATGCGTGCTAGTTCCCAAAGTTCAGAGGTTTAGGCTATGTAAATGTCTTGAGGTAGATAATCTAGGTTTGTTTAAATTCATTCAAGTCTCCAGGTGGTTCCTGCTTGGTTCTTTTGTATGTAAAGTGGCCAGACTATCACCTTGGAGCACTGGTGACTGTATCTCTCCACAAAGTGTTTTCCCCCCATTCCCTGCTGTGAAGACAAACTCCATGCTTTTATCATATCAACTGTGACAGTGTTGTGCTGATAGTCAGTTGCATATGTGGATAGTAAGGCTGGGTTTTTTTTTAATGTGGTGGTGATTTTTTTTTAGGTCGTTACGCTTAATCTCACCAAATCCACCATTGTGTAGCTTAATGTGATGTATGTTTTGTTTGCATACATGGTTGCAAATTGAGCACTTTTATTTTTTGGCAAAATTTTTCCAATAACTTGTTGATATTTACTTGTTGAGCCGTGCTGGGTTTTATGATGATTTTATAGGAACAAATTTGGCATTAGCAAATACTGAAATATGCTATTAAGGTTGTTAGGTGTAAAGAAATGAGGAGGAAACTAGACAGAGTAGTGAAGTGCTAGTTATGAGGTGAGATTTTCAGATGTAAATGGGTTTTGGGGTAAATGTGTGACATTTACCCCAAAAGACAGTAAATGTGTGAGGGGTTAAAGAAACTGGGCTTGGTTCCAGTACATTGTTGAAGGGTTATTTTGTTGCTTTAAGTATTTTCCCATATAGAAGAGCCAGGGACCTGATGCCCTGTGATTGTGAGGGCCCTTAGTTGCTCTTGCCTTTACAGAAAGATCAATACTATTTTGTGCTCATAGGCACAGCAAGGAACCTTCCAATAACTAGAAAGCTACATACATTGTCAGCACTTCTGAATGAATTGACACTTCCACTGTTAGTCCCTTGTGTTAAACTTTGAAGAGCTTTTCATCTGAGACTGACTGAGAGGTGCTGTGTCCAGCTAACTGAAAATGCAGTGTGCAGAGCACCTCAGTGCTGATTGGTTTCCCCTTGTCACTGTTTCTGCTCTCGCTACGCAACCCCGTTTAGGCCAAATAAAATCCTCTGTTCTCTTGTTGTGTTTATTTTTCACCTCTTGGCTTTCACCAAAGTCCTCGCTAATACCTCATGACCCAGTATCTTGTTGGGCACAGAGAAGAGAGGGTGTACTCCTCAAAGTGTGGAGAATGCGGGCAGGGAAAGGGAAGCCCTGGGCTGGGTGGTAGAAACAAAAGGAAACTTTGTGGGCCGTTTTATTAGTGTACTGCAGACGAGTTGGGCTTGTCACAGTTACGTGATGTGGCTGTATAGAGTATAATTCAGAGGACTAACTTTGTTTTATCTTCAGATATTCTATCCAGAAACGACGGATATCTACGACCGCAAGAACATGCCCCGCTGCATCTACTGCATTCACGCGCTCAGGTAGGGCACGCGGGGCAGCAATCTAGTTGCTTCTGAAATCTTTCTGCAAACCTGAAAGGCAAGACGGAAGGGACGTGAACTCAAGGCTGCATGAGGATGAAAATTCTAGCAGAACCGTTTTACTAGCTCAGAGCAAAGATCCATGAAGCCAGTATTTTGCCTTGAACAGTGGCCAAATCAGATGCTGAAGGAAAAAGAATCGGTCAAGTATGTTGTGATCACTGCCTTCCCATCTCAGTTCTCACCCTCTGCTCTCTACTCTCTGAGGAAGAGCTAAATGTTTTGTGCCTTAAAAGAAAGCCTGAAGCCCTAAAAGCTGTTTGTGAGAAAGGAAAATGTTAATTTATCTAGGGGTCAGTCACATCACTGAATGAAAGCCATTGTGGTCACAGCATTGTACTGCAGGATGTTCATCTTGCTGACCCCAGTAAGTGATCAAGCAGGAACTGCTGTTGAGAGGTCTCTTAAATTTTAAAACCTCACATAGTAACTGAGTAGGATATAATTTCAGTCCATGAGAAAACTGTGAGGATTCATTTGTTGGTGGTTTGCTCTTCAGCTTGACGGGCCGACACGTCGCACGTTGGCGTTCTTTGTGTGTTATTAGGGGCTTTTTTCCCTGGTGCTAATGGTGAATGCAAATATGGTGTGGAGATGGCTTGCCTGTATTCCTGTTTCATGTTTTTATATGATCCTGGCGAATTTGGTCCTGCATGATGATGTTTGAGGAGGGAGCTTGAACAAGACAAACTTTTGAGCACCCTTCATAGCCTTGACCATTCTGTAATTCACTGTTATGTTGACTTACCCGAGTGGCTCCTTGAATCTGTCTATATCTCATAAAATTATCTGTCCTTGTCAGAACCACAAGGAAATATTACTAGTTGTAATTATTTGCTTACTTTATCTTCTAGCCTGTACCTGTTCAAACTGGGTCTCGCCCCCCAGATTCAGGATTTGTATGGGAAGGTGGACTTCACAGGTAAAACCAAAAGTGCTGATACATGTGCTGCCTTTATCTTATACTCTACTAGACGTTGTATAGATGAATTTAAGGATTGTTACTGTTATTCTAAATGCAAATTAAATTAAAGATTAATGGCTGTGAGAAGTTCTAGTAATTTAAGAAAAGTTTGATTTGGGTGCTTCTGAGCCAGGCTGTTAGATAGCCATTCATTTGCTCATCATTCCTTTCACCAAAAACATCCTCTTAACTTTTTTGCCACTGTTGTAAGATGCTTAAACCTTCCCTCCATCCCTTTAAGAGGTTTCAGTTTGGAACTTGGTAAATTGTTCTGACCTCCCTTGATAGCTTAAAGTGCCATCAGCTAAAGGAAGAGTTTGCCAGCTGATCTGCTGCAGGAGATTCCAGCACAAAGTCTCATGTCCACATGTCTTCCCAAGGTTTCAGTTCCTTGATTTTTGTGAAAGTGTAAAATTCTGTGGTTTATATTAGTGAGGTTCCTGCCTGAGGCTGTGTATCTGATCTAAAAGGTGTATAAACTTTATTTTCTTGCAAAACAGTTGTTGATTGTATGTATATGGCCTGTTGGCAGACGTGGTTGAGGCACCTCAGAATGATGGGGTTGGTTTCCAGCTCCTTGTGGGAGCTGCTTGTTGTCTTCTGGTGAGAAAAACCACAGAATATTCCCATGAGTTTGTCAGAAATGCAGATTTTAGGAAAGTGTGCAAAACGTCTATCAGTTTTCATTTATTTGGTTTCACTTGGTGACTTACACTAAAAGCCTTATCTAAACAGTAATTGTAATTTAGGAACATTTATTAAAAATGTGTTTGTTATATAGTTATCTTGCCTGTTTTTTTGGTGGCAGCAGGTGGTATAGCAGTGCTTATATGGGTTTAAGCCCACATAACACTGTTTTTATGTATGTTTCAGAGGAGGAAATCAGTAATATGAGGCTTGAACTGGAGAAGTATGGTATTCAGATGCCTGCCTTCAGCAAGATTGGAGGAATTCTTGCAAATGAACTTTCTGTGGATGAAGCAGCATGTAAGGAAAGATGGAGTTTTGTTTTATGTGATCACTCAAATTGGTAGATGAGGTTTTGTGTGTTCTTTATTTAGTGTTGTTTTTCATGTCCCCTGTTTTAAGATGGTAGTCTTTTTGATAGGCCTTTTGGAAGACTGGAAAGAGGTTTTTCTTTTTTCCTCCTGTTTTTTGTTGTTGCTGGTTTGGGTGGGGTGGGTTTTTGTTGTTGGTGTTGTTTGTGGAGGGTTTATTTTGTGGGGCTGGGATGTTTTTGGTTATTTTTTTTCTGCTAGTTTTCTACTAGTTACAGTATCATAGTAGGAAGAGTAGGCCGCTGGTTTTTGTGAAGGACACAAAGCCATGATGGAATGACAAGTACTTTAACTGGAAAGCAAAAGAATTACCAATTTCTAAATAATTCTGCTCTTTCCAGTCAATTTTTAACAGAGCTGTTGGGTTTGGAACTAACTAGCAGTCTGTGACTTGTTTTTCAGTACATGCTGCTGTCATTGCCATTAATGAAGCCATTGACCGTCAGGTTCCAGCTGACACTCTTATGGCACTGAAGAACCCTAATGCTATGCTGATAAATCTTGATGATCAGCTGGGATCCACTTACCAGGATACGCTCTATAGAGCAAAGCAAGACAAGATGGAGAATGCTAAAAATAGGGTAGATCAATTCTTCTTTCAAACTATTTGCATGCGCTGCAGTTTTGTGTTTCGGTGTCATCTGTGGGGAATTCACAGAATGAGTGTTACAGTGCTGTACGTAGAGTGCAAGGAGGTTCACTCATGGTGGTAAGCTAGTATATTCCCCAGCAACCTGCCTTCCTGTTGGAGCAGACAGGCAGCTGTTAGCTGTGTTACTCTCTTCAGCTGTCTGAAATATGGGCTGCATGGATATGGAATTCATGTCAGCCTTTGTGCTGGGAGTGCTATCCCTTAATTTTCATACAATACAGATACATTTTCCTAACATTGAAATGATGAGCAAAACTGAATGATGTTTTCAGAAGGGGTCAATATTGTTTTGGAACACTCTATATGAAATGCCAAGCTATGTGTACTGCTTTCTGTGTTCTGGAGCTCTGCTATATGTTCCTATAGAACCATTACATAGAAATAAGGTGTTTCTAGGCTCTTTGTATCCGAGTGTGAGTATGCTTACCTCATAGATATTTACTTCTGGGGCTTCTTTTTGCATGTGGAGAGGCAGATTATCTATGACCTATCACAGTTCTATGTAGATATGCAGTTATCCTCCCTGACCTTTTCAATGAGGAGCTCTGCAAGGGCAAAGGAAACTGTAGAAAGACTGATTAGTGTTTATTTCATCCTCAGATTGCCTCAGAAAATTCAGAGAGAGAGAGAGATGTGTATGAAGAACTTCTGACTCAAGCTGAGATTCAGGGAAACATCAATAAAGTGAACAGTAGGTATCATGCTGAAGTAGTAGTCTTAAAAACAATACCTGTGTTCCTTCTCACTTTCTGTGCTGTTAACGGAAGGAGAAGGAACTCCTCTCTTTTTATGGGGTTTTTATGGTGGCAATTTTTGGCATTTGTTTTTGTGGTGGATTGCTTATTCTTGGTTTTGTGGTGTGTGGGGTTTTTTTTACTTATGATTAGTACACAGCTATAAGCTGAATTCATTTTGACTTCTGTTACCCTTCCTTTTGGAAACAGATAGTCCGTGTCATAGCCACTCCAGCTCTTCATCTTGAGGAGTGCATACTGTTTCCAACCTTCAGTCCCTTTTCCAAGTACTACTTTGGAATTTAATTCCAATTCTGTTTCAGCCGGGTTACACCTAACTGTCAGGTCTAAGTGTTTTTCTTTCTGAGCAGTAGGTTATATAAACCATGGGACTTCCTCACCTAGTATTTCTCTCAAAACTCTGCTTTGCTGTTGCTAGCACATGCAGCCATAGCAAGGATCAACCTTCAGTCCCTTTTCCAAGTACTACTTTGGAATTTAATTCCAATTCTGTTTCAGCTGGGTTACACCTAACTGTCTGTCAGGTCTAAGTGTTTTTCTTTCTGAGCAGTAGGTTATATAAACCATGGGACTTCCTCACCTAGTATTTCTCTCAAAACTCTGCTTTGCTGTTGCTAGCACATGCAGCCATATCAAGGATTGACCTGGCTTTGGAACAAGGAGACTCATTAGCACTGTACGAAGCTCTGGCAGCATCAGCCCTAGGACTCCGAGGATTGCTACGAGAAAATTGTGACTGGTATTTCAAGCAGTTTTTGAGTGACAGACAACAGAAACAGGAGGTATGGAAAAGTCTAGATTACCCTGATTTGTTAGGTTTTTCCCCATACCCTCACCCGTTCACCCTACTGCTGTATACTGATCACTTGCTCTATGCCTGCATTGCAGTTTAGTGTTGGTTTGAAAAAGTTAAGAGACAGAAATATACAGTAAGCATATTTATCATTTAGTTTTCATCTCTGCATATAAAAGGCCAGTATAATGCTTGCATGTATTTATGTATAAACTAAAATACTCTCACCAAACCTTAAAATTGAGTATAGGTGTGTTGTCCCTTTTATTTCACTATTATCAGTGCCCAAATGTGGATATTTGTGTTGTATATGCTTATCTGATAGGTATTGATATGACTTTCACTGTGCAGAATCCCACCATACACCATTTATAGATGTGTCACTTAGGGACATGGTTTAGTGGTGAACTTGGCAGTGCTGGGTTTACAGCTGGACTCGATGATTTTAAGGGTCTTTCCCAACCTAAGTGGTTCTATGGTTCTGCAACTAAGGTTAACCTTAATTTCTCATTTCAAGCCAACTCTTCAGTGTATTTTATGCTGTTTATATATACTGCTTATAACATGCATGGAATAGGTTTTAAAACCTGCATTGTTTCAATTATCACAATGCCATCTGTTAATAGGGGAAAAATATGCTGATACAAAGATGGTTATTACTATTGTACCTCTTCAATAAATTATTTTTTAAAAGCTGCAGGAGGGTAGACAAGTAAGATACTGCATCCATTGGGATCCAAGAAAAAATGCAGACAAGTCAGTTATACAGTTACAACAAACTAGACCTTGGGCAGTGTGATGGATGCATAGGTGCTTGCATGTCATAGGTAGAAAAATGTACCTGGTGACATGACCAAACAGCACTTGCTGCAAGACCTGTTGAGGAGGAGATAAGATGGTTTTTGCACTTTAGGGAGATTAAAAGCGTGTGGAAAAGTTCAGACCACATAATTAAAGCAAGGGAATGAAGAAATGTAATTGTTTTTAGGGCCTTTGAACTATAGTTTGGAGTAGAAGTAGTATATGACAAGCAGTCAAAGAGCTGAATCTATAGTAAGGCCTGGCAGTTCAAATTGATTTCCTGAGTACATGTCAGGTTTGAATGTCTGTTTATTTTTGGAGGGGGTAGCTATGCCTTATCATAAGGCTTTTAAATCTTACCACTGTTAAATCATCAAATGCTGGAGCAGAACTCATTGATAGTGTAAGCCTCAAGTTGCCAGAGTTGGCAGGTGAGAAACAACCACTCGGTGTCAGGCATCAAATCATCAGGTGTAGTTCCCTGCTGTAAGCCAGGGCCTAGCTGAGGGTTGCCTCGAAAAGGGTGCAGCAGGTACAGGCAGGAGGACAGCTGGGAGGCACAGTGTGCTTCTCCCTGGCTGCTGCCAGGCTGCTGGGCTGGCCTCGTGGACGTGGTGCTTCCCAGTGAGGAACAGGTCGCATGGGTTGGCAAGCGAAGGGTGTAGCGAGATGTGCACGGGAGACAGGCTGAAGGGGACCTGCATCTGCCATATGTAGAGAGGTGAGGAGAGCAGTGTTACAAGGGAGTCCCCTGCGTTCTCCTGGCAGTGGACAGGATCGATGCCTCTCTGCAGTGTCTGTGCACTGGTGGATGCAGAGTGGAGAGCGGGCGGGAGCTATTAGTCTGTGTGCAGTGGCAGAGCTGTGACACCACTGGGGTCGCAGAGGTGTGATGGGATAGCTGCCAGAGCTGGAGCACTGCTATGGACTGGATACAGATCAGTTAGGAGGGACAGGCCAGGGCAGTGATGAGGGAAGTAGCCCTGTGTGTGAGGGGGCAGCTGGAGTGCAAGGTGGTCTGCCTTGAGACTTAGGATGAACCGTTTGAGAGCTCGTGGGTCAGGATCAGCAGGCAGACCAATGTGTATGACATCGTGGTGGGTATCTACTGCTAAAGAAGTAGATGAGGCCTTCTTCAGACAAGTAGAAGATGCCTTGTGTTCACAGGTCTCGGTCCTCCTGGACTCAACTGCCTGATAAGCTGTAAGAGCAACTCAGCAGTACAAAAGCAATCCAGGATATTTCTGGAGTGTGCTAGTGATAATTGCTTGGCATGATAACTGAGGACTTGGTGAGGGAAGGTCTTTTGCTGGACCTAATACAGCCAAGGAAGAACTGTTTGGAGATGGGAATCATAGAATCATGGGAATCTACATCAGAAGAAATATAGACATGATGTCTGAGCATGCAGGGTGGGGTTAAGAAAGCCTAAGCATGACTGGACCTTAATCTGATGGGGAATGTGAAGGGCAACATGAATGACTTCTACATAGTCTTCCATTTGCTGTTGATATCTAGGGAAAACTTGGGACTATCAAGTCAGTCAAGGGAGCAGATGACAGGGAACACAAAGGCTGTGGGTACCAAATACTTTATTTGCCTCTTCTGAAGGAAGCATGCCTCAACTGAAAGGCTTACAGCAGTAATTCATAACCATTAGTGATGCAAGATTTGCTTGGTCAGTAGCTAAATGATGTTCCTTGAAGAGTGATTCCTTACAGTGCATGTACTGTTTTGGGATACTCTTTCTATCCGCAGTGTACTGCTGTACTTTGTGAGTGTTCCTTGGGATTCTGCGTGAGTGCTGGAGCTGGAGGATGTGTGTGTTGCTGGAGTAGTCTTCAGTAGGGGTATGAGGACTTCTGCTGCACAGTCTTAGCTCTGCAGCTGTTGGTATTCAGAAGATTTGTCACTTATCTCTGAAGAAAGATCTTTACAAGCTGTGTTTATTTGGACCTACAGTTATGAGAAAATAGGAAAAGTGGAGGCTTTTTAGGAGGTCCTGTGAAGCTTTGATGTGGCAGAAAGTGTCCGTAGTCGTCCAAAGATGTGTCTAGGGGTGAAATAGGGCTAGGAAGACTTTTACCAGGTTTTTTAGTAGCCACAAAAACCAAGCTGTTTTCTAAACTGCAAAATCAGGTTGCACATTCTTCCAGAGAGTAATAGAAAGGTCTTGCTACGTAAATGTGTCCTGTTGGCACTTTTGAAGAGTTGTCATCTTTACTGTGTGAACTATTTGAAGAGTCATGACCTGTATGGATACTACCCAAGTTACTCGAGCCCTCCTATTCCCCAGTCCCATTTTCTACTTGTGTTCATAGAGTGCCATATAGTCCAGGAAGCTTGTATGTGTAAGGCAGCACTTCATGTTGTCCATTTCTGATGTTCTGCTAACTCTTTTGTGGCTTAGAGATAAAATGAAATGTTAGTGTGGCACTTCATGGGAAACCACACAGGTGCCAGTTTCATTTCAGCACTCAGCTGATGTACAGGGAGTCTTTTCTCACAGAATTGCCCGCTTTGTCTTAAATGTTGTATCATTTTGGAAGCTTAGTCTTGCCTTTAACTGCTGTGTTTGTGGGACTGCACTTGTAATGCTGTAAAAGGGATCAGGCTGTACACATGTGTACACGTTTCAGCACATGAACCAAGAACTTGGTGAGTAATTTGTCTGCTTCCTTACGTATATGGCATTCTTTGTTTACAGAAGCTGTGTGGCATTGGGGTGCTTTAAGGAAAAGCTATTTTTTTTTTCCTTTTTGCTGAGCTATATGAAGTGAATGAGCTGACATTGTTTCACCCTCCTGGTCCTTTTTTTTTTCCCTTCAGGCTGGCCTTACAGGTCCTCTGCAGAAGGAAGAGTTGCAGTTGGGAGTGGATGCCGCTAACAGAGCAGCACAACAGTATCAGCAAAGTAAGCATCAGCAGAAATTATTGCAGCAAAGTGACCATGGGTGTGGTCAAGTAGATGTGATGGCCCAATATTTGGGTCTGTGTGGGAATACGTGACATCTCTCTCAAACTGTTATGAATGTTAAGTACTTCATGATTGCTGAGAACATTAGAGAGAGATGGTTCCCCTGGTTATTTGTACTGCTTTCATCCAGCTTTTGCAATACTGCTGATATAACAGCATATAATTCGAAATATTAAGAAACAAGGAACTTTGTAGACCTTAATCTCTTTTTTCTAGAATACTTGTGTGAGGTTTTGTGCTATGGATCTGTGAGGGAAATCTGGATTGCTCTATGAGGTGTGAAAGCTAGGTTACCTGCTGACCATTGACATAAAGCTTCCTTGGTTTGAGCTACCTTTAACTGTTTCTGAATACCAGGTAGCAAATAAAATGCAGATTACGATGGCTGATTGTTTTCTGATTGTTTCTGATACTGTGCAGATTTTGGAGAAGAATGTTCAAGTTCTGGCTGTGCAAGAACAATTATTTCACTTCGTAATAGGTAGAAAGGGGAATACTAGAGATCTGGAGAAGAGAGGGTTTAGAATAGAATAGGAAAATAGTGAATGCCTAATAACTAGGAGGCTACCTTTAAAGTACCTTACTTGTTCAGCCTGGAGCTCAGTGTTTGTCTGCCTGCCTGCAGTATTTTAAAGTTGGCCACTGCACATCCACTGTGGAGTGCCTGTTACTGCCTGGAGCATCATAGATGCAGGCAGGAAGAAAAAGTTGTTACTACTCATCCATCCCAAAATTTTCAATTACGAGGCTTCTTACTGTCAGAAGCCTGAAATGGTGAAACAGTGCTTTGATAACCAGGCAAAAAGGTGAACTGGTTTTAAACATGAGCTTTATTTTAAAGAAGGCATTGCCTATTCCAGTTGTCTGCAGCAATGGAAGACTAACCAGGGAAGTATGGGTGAGAAAGCTTGACTCATTTTCTGCAGTTAAGGGAATTATTCTTTATTGTTATGTATCTGATTATGGGTAGAATAAAAGTGCTATTATTATTGGGGATTCAACTGTCTGACTTCCTAATTCCTTATGCTACCTCTTTGAACTTCTAGGGCTGGCAGCAGTAGCCAGAATTAACTCTGCGATTCGAGCAGGTGATGCTGAGAAGACTGTGGCAGAAATGATGAATCCAGAGGCCCAGTTACCAGAGGTTTATGCGTTTGCTGCAGATCTTTACCAAAGGGAGCTGGCTACCTTGCAGCAACAGAGCCCTGAAGTATGTACCATGAAGATGCTATGGATCACTGTGTCTACCTTATCTTGTTTTATTAAATGCGTTCTCAAGAACAAACCTGTCTTGAGTCTTTATAGAACTGCTGTGGTGTTCAGTCTGTTCTGATGTGAAGTTTAATCCCTAAATCGTTAGCTACTTGGCCCTGTAAGATACTACTTTAATCTCTTAAGGTCCTAGCTTTATGATACTTATCTTTCTATTTCTGTGTCTTAAAGGTTGTCCCTTTGCTTTGTTATGTCTGTTCTGACAGCCTTTGTTCTTTGTTCTTTGTGCAGCAATAGTTTGTAAAGAGTGAGTGGAACTAATTTGTTGTCCTCTTTGTGTGCAGGGTAACCTCACGCATCCAGAGTTATCTGTTGCTGTAGAGATGCTGTCTTCTGTGGCCATGATTAACAGGGCCTTGGATTCAGGGGATGTGAATACAGTGTGGAAACAACTGAGCAGTCCTGTCACAGGGCTTACAAACATTGAGGATGAGAACTCTCAGAGGTGGATATGTCAAGGAAACATGTCTGTCTTTGATGTCGCTTGTATTCTGTGACGTTTTGAAGTTTTTCCCTCTTATGCTTTAGTTTATTTCTGTGTTTTTTTAATTACAGTATTGACTTAATCTCCATTTGCTCTTGCATCTTTTTTTTTTTTTTGCAATTACTGTTTCTTGCCTGATTTTTGTCCTGTCTCTCAATGCTTTCTCACAAATTTAACATTAAAGCCATGTTGTGGTACCATTAGGTTGTCATTAATACTACACCAGCTCACCCACCCTGTTCTTTGCCATAGATCCTCATTTAGTATTTCAGTGCTTTTGTTGATTATTTCATATTTGGCCTGGCCACCTTGCACACAGCCTTTCTTCTTTCTCTCCTCCATTTTTGTATTTGTTCCTCTTGAAACCCTCTTATTACCTCTTCTGGTTTGTGTACAATTCTCATGCTGTTTTGTGTTCCCTAGCTGGCTTGTGGTGATGTGATTGTGTGTTGTGGTTTTTTTTGGTTTTTTTTAACTCTCTTCTCTGACAGATATATCGATGATTTAATGAAGCTGAAAGCTCAAACACGTGCTGAAGGAGATGAATTTATCACGTGGAATGATATCCAGTCATGTGTTGATCGTGTAAACATAGCTGTACATGAAGAACATGAAAGTAAGTTTGTTCTGCTCAATTCATGCTAGATTGGTCCTTGCTCCTAAGGAGTCCTAAAATTAGATGCAGCACAAAAAGTTATTGATTGACTTGTAGTTATCATACATTAGATATCTAGGAAAGTCTTAGCTGTGAGCAATATGTGGTGGTCTGTTATATAAAGGCTTAATAGCAAATAGTTGGTGGAGAGATGAAGCAGTTAGGAGTGTTTGTTGAATTGAAATCAATATCTCTAAAAAGTTCATTAGTTCTTCCAATACAAATGTCAACCTTTTTTGGATAACAAAATGCACTGTCTGCTGTCAGTGTCTAGTATTAGTCTAGAATCTTGTCTGATTTTGCTTCAAACCCTTGGATTTAAGGCAAACTAGTATTACTAAAATCTCTGAGTTAATTGCAGCCCAGTCTTGGAGTACTCTGTTCCCCTTCCTAATTTGCTGCATTAAGTAGAAGTAGTCTTGTTCTCTGTTTGGCCTCAGTCTCTGCATTGTTCAGGTTTTCCTCTTCTCCCTTTTAGTCTTACTTTTGAATATGCTTTTTACTTTTCCAGTATTTAGTGGAAGTTCCCCAGACTAAGTCCAGGATCCCCCTCTTTACCTGTGGCTGATCTGCCCTGCAAATGCAAGATAAGCTATGCATCTTTGTGTTGATGACTCTCAGATGCAAGTACTTGTCAGATGCGTTCTTCCAGTGCTTGAGGAGCTTGAATGAACAACAGAGAAGATTAATTATTTCCAGGTTATCTTCTCAGTTCTTTAATTCCTAGCTATATTAACACTACTTAGAGTTTACAGCTTCTTGGAAGATCATTAGTCCAAATATTGCGTCAAAGAAACAGGCTTTTGCAGTTACTTGGATTCAGTGATAGATCAACAGAGATGCCCCCCAGAAGTTATTCTTATATGCCATTTGTTCAAGAGTTATGTATTCAAATGTTTTTGTTTAAACCTGTAATACAGACCTTCCTTTTTTCCAGGAACATTTATTTATCCAATCAGTTTGATGTCATTCACATTCTAAGTTCCACATATTGGGACTTACATCTCAAATTAGAGTTGAAATGGAAAATGCTGACCTTTAAGAGGTTAATTGCTTTGTTTACAATTGGTTCCTTCAGGACATCAGAAGCTTTTCTTTTCTGTTTTAACACTGTGTATCACTATTAGTTGTTAAAACCAGTATCTGTAAAAGCTGAAGTGATTGACAAATGACATTTTGACCAGTAGAAGAAGAATATGCCTGTGCAGTTGTTGCCTTTTAATATGGAATATTAGTAAAGTGAGAAAAAAACCTCATCTGGAAAATATGCAAAACTCCATAGAAGTTATAAGTGTATGCAGCAAGTGCAAGTAGCAAAGCTTAAATGCTCATGAGGGAAACAATTCCTGATGCAAACAGAGAAACGTGCATAGGTGTTAGCCTAAGTTCTATACTTCTTCTAGATCCTTTTTATTTAATTTTTTTTGTGGTGTTTATATTAATAAGTGTGTTTTTGAAGTGATAGAAGGCTGGGATTGAGAATAATGATGAAAATTTCAGCAAAACAGGAAACTGGGGTAATTCTCCTTTCTCTAAGACAATATTAGTTGACTTAAAATGCAGAGTGGAGGTAGAGGAGTCCTTGAAAAATAACACAGTTAAGCAAACTTACTCTTAAGTAAATCCTTGTGAGGTTCTGTATCAGGTGGTTTTATTTTCTATTTTTTTTTTTCCAGTTTCATTAAGGGACCATAGTTTTGGTTATGACCAGTATTGAAAACCAGCATATGCAAATAGCATGACACTCACTTTCAAGTCATCTTCATAGTATTTAGCTCAAAGCCTTGAACTGTAAGAGGGGAGACGTTTGTTGCAAATGTGGAGGTGATGATAGTTTCTGTTGTACACTGAGACAAGTGTCTCCTGCCACTTCTTGTTACGTAGTTGAGTTATTTCACCTCAGAAAAACTTTATACTCTGGAAAGGTTTAAATTTCAGTCTAAGAGCCTACTATCTTGATTAACTTGTTTCCTGGATCTCCAAATAGACACTGGGTTTCCTGTTGGGGTCACAGATTTGTTGAAAACGTAAACACAGACCCACAAGGTTGTGTGCATACACCAAGATGCTAGTTTCAAAGTTTCTTTTCTATATAAGAGGTGACAGAAGAAGTCTAAAAGTTCCACTGCTTATCCTCTAAAAAAAAGGTGGAGAAAATTCAGTAATGAGAGAAGCTGTTCTCACTTGGAATTTCTTAATTCTTTGATCTGCTCAGATATGCTCTTAGGCAATGACATTTTCTACCTCCTGTCTATGCATAAGTTAATCTGAGAAGGTCCTGAAGGCATACAAGCATATACTTTTCATTTCCATTATCACTGTAAATAGCTTCAAAATAAAAAATACTTTCTACTGGGGAGCTATAACTTACTGCTGTTCCATGGAGTATTCTTCTCGTGCCCTTATTAGCAAATGGATTGGAGAGTATTACTACTTACCTTACTGCCCTTTCCTAAGTCAAACAGTTGCCATGTTTACTTTTTGACAGAAACCATGCCATCATTTCATTATATTTTTCCCTGATCTCTACTTCATCCAAATGGCACCTAAGATCTTCCTAAGATGTTCTGTATTTCACTGTGATTCTCTTTCCTGCGTAGAAGAAAAGGTCACAATCTTCAGATAGGTTAACCATGGTTTGAAATCCCCACACTGAGCTCCTTACTTTCCTCTGTCTAAAAGATCTCTTGATTCTGCAGTGATCAAGCCTTAATTTAAATTGATCCTTCTTTAAGCAGGGAATTGAATCAGGTGACCTCTAGGGTCCAGCTCAACCTAAGTTATTTTGCAGTTCGTAGGAGATGGTTGCTGTAGGTAGGGCATGTATGATGCAGACACTGTTTGCATTTAGTCTAACTGTAAGTGATTTTTTTTTTTTATTTAGCTGAATGGCAAGTCTACTGTACTTGAATAGCATCCATGTCTCTGATAATACAGCTAATGCTACATAGGTTTAATAGAAAGTTTTCTATAATATTTACTGTATTTTAAATAGTATTCCATGCAAATCTTTAGTTTTGTGCAAAGATTTCTTTCTAGAGGTGCCAGGACCATGGAAAAATGTAACCTGTGAAGTCTGGCCATTTGGGCTTTGGTAATTTTCTGCTGCTGATTCTGAGCTGGATATCTGAGGACTCAGTTCTGTCCCTGCATGTGGTCTCCCTGAGATAAGCTTTTTTATATTTTTTGTTGCAATGTCCAGGTATCATGACTGTTTTAAGATGCAGAAATAGTCTTTACTAGTAAATAATGTTTTGTTAAGTACTGCAGTTCTCAGCCACTGAGATAATAATGTTTTGTTAAGTACTGGTTTAGGCAGGGCTAACTGCATTTTTCTTCTGAAGCAATGCTTACGATGATTGTTGACCAAAAGTGGAACTTTATATTTCACCACCTATGCTTTTCTCCCTAGGGATTTTGGCAATTGGCCTTATCAATGAAGCTCTGGATGAAGGTAACTCGAAAAAGACTCTTCAAGCCTTACAGATTCCTGCAGCAAAATTGGAGGGTGTAGCCCCAAAGGTGGCACAGCATTACCAAGATACGCTACTTCGAACCAAGAGAGAGAAAGCACAGGTGGGTGCAATGGAATGCACCTCTCAAAACACCTTTACATCTGTGTGAGGGGTTCATGACTCGTCCTGGAAGCCAGGAATCAAATCTGGAAGTGGAGAGCTGGGCATTCTGCATGCCACCAACTGATTTTACCCAGTCAGTTTGGATCTTTCTGTACCAGAGAGAGACAATTGCAATGAGACCATATGAATCTTCATGCACTACAGATGGGTATAAGGATATTGACTGGATAAGATTCCTTGCTACAGCTAATCCCAGGGTCTAGAATGAGATATGTCTTGTTTGTGGAGAAATAGTGTGCCTCATCTGTTTTCACAAGGAGACAGTGTTCATTCTAGTAGTTCTGAACTTCTGAATGCAAGTTTCTTGAAAGCTTAAGTGATTTTTTATTTTTTTTTTGTGTTCTTTGTTAAACGTAGTCATAGGCATAGTTATATACAGCAAAAAGAAAGTTTCTAAAAGTGAAAAAATCTATTAAGTGATAAATTGAAAAGGAAATGAAGCAAAATACGTGCTACTGGCAAATTGTATGCTGATGCCTTTTGTTCACCTGGTGACACTTTTATTGCTAATGATGTTTTTCAGCAGTAGTTGTCCTTATTAGCCAAGGACTTCTACCTGCTTGTGGGTAGTTGCCACTTTCACTAAGTTTGGAGGTGAAGATGCAGAGAGGAAGACTGAAGTCTCATCTCAGGGGTTTAGGAGAGGGCATGAGTGTGCACCCCTCTGTACGCAACTGGTTTTTTGCATAGTGTCGATAGGATACTGATGATACTTTTTTTCCCCTCATCTATTTACAAAGAAGTGGTGGACATCTCTGCTTTCAGTGGCATTAGGGTGTGTTAGTGGTTTTTTTTTTGTCTGCTGTGGAGCTCATTGTTCTTATACCAAGGCAGAATTCTGAGTAGCTACCAAGATCTAGACTGTACTGAACATTGCTGTTTTGGTTTGAGGGTTTTTGTGGGGTTTTGTTTTCTTGTTTGATTTGTTTGTTTGACTAAAAGTTAACCTGCATGATGGCAATACCTGAAAACTGTACACATTTCTGATTAAAATCATTAAGCGGCTTCCTGCTGCAGCCTTGAAAGGGTTAATATTCCTCAGGAACCCATTTTGTGCTGAAGCATTTCCTCTGGGTGAGTCAGAATGAAATAATGAACTCTTTTTAGCCAGTGCTTCAGCCTGTGCCAGGCTCTGCTGGTAACTTCTCGGTGGCGTGAAATTACCTTATTTAGGCATGTGTTCAGTTTAGGGCTTCTCCCAGCAGCATGGCAGTCACTTCAGAAATCAAAAGATTACATTTTAAAGTAACCTCATGGGGAAACAGCCACTAGCTGAAGTCAACTGTCACTGACTAGGGGTTTCTGTACCATGGGGCCGAATGAGGTTGTAGTTCACCACAAGATGTTCAGCTGCTTATGTGAATGAGGAGCACTTTATGATGCATGTTCCCCATGTGATAAGGAGAGATAAACAGCAGACCCTGTACTATGTTACACTTTCTGTACCTTCAGGAAAGCCTGCAATGGTAAATCCATAGAGAAGAATGGAATGGTTTTGATTAGTCTTTGGGTTGACTTCTGCTGGTAGAGATTACTGTAGAGGAAGTTGTTTCTTGGATTATTCTCCTCTGCTCCTTGGATGGGAATTTTGCTGTTGCTGGTACTCTCGCAGCACTGTCTAAGCTTTCAGATGAAACCTGCCTGTGAAAGGCATGTTGGTTTCTTGATTGAAATATCATGAAGCATGTCAGTTTGACCTGCCAAAACAGCGGGGAAAATGTGGAGGACATGTAAGGAAACATTTGTTCATTTGCAGCCTGGCCCCAAAACTCTTGAATGCTGTAAATACTGGCTGTTTTGTGCAGTCTGATGATTATTCCATACCAGAAGTCAATGTTTCCTGTGTTCTGTTTGTATGACTAGAGTTGTCAGAGGGGTGGCAGTTGCATCTTGGCGTTTCTTTCAGTAGCACCTACAGGAAGCAACAGTGGGTGGGGAGAGGCTGTGCTTGGCAGCCACTGGATCATTGTTCTTTGTGTGTTTTGGGACTTGCTAAACACTTGCCTCTTTCCTCTTCTCAAATTTTTCATGTAACAGTTGATTGGATTTCTTCAAATCTCAGCCAAAATACAGGATACTGTGATCACTGCTCCTTGACAAGTAATCTGTTAAAACAAAGACTTAAAATGTGGCTTTGACTGGTGGGTGTGTGTACACCCAGCCACAACAGGTACAATGCTTTTTTGTTTGCTGGTTTGTACAGGCTTGTAAATGTCCTGGACAGGGACAGGAACAGCCTGATGTGGCATTAGTTACCTGTGAGGTTTTAGCTTCTGCACACAGATGTGCATTGGCAGTGTTTTGTTCTAGGAGCTCCTTAGCCGTGTTCTGTGGAAAGACTAACTTGTGTTCCTGGAAAGTTGTGGCCTCTTGGCGTGTACAGCTTTAGGACTAACGGGTACCAGGTCATTGGCCTTGTAATCTCTTTGCTTATCAGAATGATTCCCACTGACAGAATTTTTTCTGTTTCCTGAAAAGAGTTTTTGGCTGGGAGAGGGTGTTGAAGTCTGGTAATGCTGTAGTAGTCTCTGCTAGTCACAAATCACAAATACACGTGATGTCCTTGTGTTGGAGTCATTTAGAAAGACTGAAATGCTTCTTACTCCCTGTGATATGGAAAACTACTACACTGGCTATTGTTGAGTATGGGTTGGTTTACTTTGCAAAGTAGTGCTACTTTTCTTCTCATGCTGTGTATGTTTTTCTCATCATGTTCTCTTCAGGACACACAGGATGAAACAGCGGTACTTTGGCTAGATGAAATTCAGGATGGAATTCATAGGGCTAACAAGGACACAGAGGAGTCTGAGAGATGTAAGTATCGTTGCATAATATTGCAATTAATTCCTATTATCAAGCAAGTACTGTTTACTTAAGGCAAGGCTGGGAGCTAGAAATGTCATGTCAATGCGACAAAGGAAATAGAATGCGCTTACATGCTTCTGGTGTATAAGTTTTTCTTCAAAGAGTGAATGTTAGATTCTTCAAATATCAAATTTTTACCTTTTGGGAGGATATGCTATTTAATGAATTTTGCATGTGAGGGTGTTAACTCACTAGGCAAACCTCTGTTGAATTTTTGTTGTTTGCAACTAATTGTGTGTGACTGTAGGTGCTTAGTTAGGTAAAAGAATGTTTATGTACACAATTTAAGTGGTGTTCCCCAGTGCACATTAACTTTATTTGTGTGGTGTGCTGTTGTCTTGGTATGGTTCTATTAAGTATTTCTAGGCTACCTTGCATCTTTTTCAATTACAGACAATAATAGGTAGCAGTGATCTCCAGCTTTGCTCCCTAGCACAGTTTGCATGTGGACTGGCCCACTCATTATCACATTCCAGTCTTTATATTGATGTAATCACTGTCTCTAGAAATAAGTCATTACTACTCATTGCTTAGTTTCATGGGTTTTTTTCGCTTTCTTGTGGGTTTTCTGTGGATTTTTTTTTCCTGACAGAAGCTTTCTCTTTAACAAAACATGGGGTTTAAAGTCCTCTGATATATTCCAATGGCCTGCTCTCCATATATGGCATTTTCTTTGCTGGGTACCACATGCTTCAGAGAGCTTGCTTTTATATATTTTAAAAATAGGATACTGTGGTGGGTTAACCCTGGTTGAGCACCAGGTGTCCACCAAGCTACTTTTATCACCCTCCCCCTCTTCCTCTCCCTGCTCTGCAGAGCAAAAAGGGGAAGGAAACTAAGATGGAAATAAAACCATTGTGGGTAAAAACAAAGGCAGTTTAATGAAAAGTAAAGCCAAGCAATGTTCTGCATGTGGAAGTGAAGGGGGGAAAAAAAAAAAAATTATTCTCTACTTCCCATCAGCAGGTGATGTCTGGCCCCTTCCTGGGAAGCAGGGCTCCAAAACCTGTAGTGGTTGCTCCAAATGACAAAGGAGTGGTCGTCCCCTTACTCCTTTGTACCAGCTTTATAATTGAGCAGATCTCATATGCTCTGGAATATCCCTTTGGTCAGCTGTCCTGGTTATGTTCCCCCCAAGCTCCTGTCCCCCCATCCCACTGTGGGTGAAATGTTAGAAAGAGCCTTGGTGCTGTGTGAGCACTGCTCAGTGGGAGTCACAACACAAGTGTCATCAACACCCTTCTAACTCCCAACACAAAAGCCCTGCACCAGGAGGGCTGCAATGGGGAAATCAGCTCAGCCAGACCCCGTGCAGATACCATTCTATCTGCATTTACTGAAATTCTTTAGTTCTTCCATTACGTTCAACCTATGCACCTACCTGCTTGTTTTGCTTGATTTGTACAGTATTAATAACTGTTTTCTCTATAGTCACCTTATATTTTTCTTCATTCTGTTTCCTCATCTCTGATGTGCTCAAAAAGTCTCACTTTCCACTTAAAGGTCTCCAAAGATGCACAGTCAGTCCCTTCTGATCTTGTTTCGAATAGGCCAGTGTAAGGGAAACTGAAAAGTTTAATGTGAGTTTGTTGCCTTATGAAAGAGGTTGTCCAGAGACACTGGAATCTCTGTCCTTCGAGATGTTCCAGACGTGGTCAGACGAGGCTCTGAAGTTAGCCCAGCTTTGAGAGAGGGATTGGATTAGGTTGCCCTCCAACATGAGTTCTTAGAGAATACGTGTATCAAATACGTAGGGTTTCTCTCATGGTTGTTTCCTCTTGTCCTCACTGTGTTGGCACAGAAACTAACTTGGTTTTGTATTTTGTGCCTTGTCTATTTGTATTCTTTATTTGTAGATGTTCTAGAAGAGAAAATCCTAACAGGTTCAAAAAACCTTTCTAATGAAAGTCACAATGAGTTTGTCCAACTCCATTGCCTAGATCAATTTTTGATGACATTATTTGGTTAGTGAATTCCCCTCTCAACTGCTAAAAAAGGGGTGGGGGGATAGGGCAGAGCTTTTCCTGTTCATCTGTGCATCTTAGTGTTTGCTGCTAGCACTACTAGTGTAATTTTTTCATCATTTCTCCACCCACTGACCGCTTTGGCAAGGCAGCAGCTTGAACGTCATGACAAGGAACATTTGGTCAAAAGCAGAATTAAAATTTATGCCTTTAAGACTGAATAAGATCTTTAGATACCCTTATCTGTCCCTGTAGGAACAGACCTTTTTGCAGTCTTACCTAGTGCTGAAATTTATTCTCTCTAATATTTGCTGTGTCAGTGTGATTCCTGTGAATGTATTTGAGCTGCAGTTCTGGAGTAGTCCTGGAATGATGTGCTGTTATTTTTTTCTCTCTTCCACTGACCTCTGTTTCCTTGATCAGGTTTCTGAATTGTTTACAAACTGCTCCATATTTTTTCACTAGAGATGGATGGTGCTGGTTGTTGAAAAGGCCCATTTTCAGTTGTGACTGGCTCTGCCAGAAGAAACTGCCTTAATTAGAACAGATGTCAGAGTAGAGCTGAAATGTGTATTGTTGAGAAATATTGGTGGTAAATTGGCACAATACTGGGACTTGGGGCACGCAAATTACGTGCTGTCAGGTGCAGTACCATGTACGGTTGGAGACTCCATACTTGAGGATACCTCTGTCTTGCAAGTTGTCTGGTTATTTTTTTGTATTTTGTGTTTATATGCACTTAGATTTTTGTGTGCTCACACACACACCAGCTGCGTGAGCACGTGGTCATGCTGCCTGGCTCTGCTCTGTTGTTCAGTGCTTGCTGTGAGTCACTGAGCCCCTGCAACGCCCAGGGAACCTAATTCCTTGTGTTCTCAAAGTCTCCTTAGGAATCCTGGCCATTAATGAAGCAGTAGACCGTGGTGATGTTAGCCAGACCCTGAGTGCTTTGCGTTCACCGGACGTTGGGCTGTATGGAGTCACTCCAGAGTGTGCTGAGACCTACCAGCGAGAGCTGGCAGAAGTCAGGAGAAGGAAAAAGACAGCAGGTAAACCCCAAGTAGCTAACTGTTAGTGAAATAAATTCAAGCTTATCGCATGTGGAATCAGAACCAGAGTTAAAAAACCCTCTGGGGAGAAGTCTTGTGTTACGTGTGTCAATTGTGGATGCTGTGTGAACAAAGTGGTGTTGTGTGCTTTGGTGCGTGTTTTTCTTTGTTTTTAAGTAGAATGTTCTCTATTTGTAAAACATGTCTTGTTTAGGTAGCTCTTATACGAGGTCATCAGGGTCTCCAAAACATTCCTTTTTCTTGCTTGGAGGAAGGAGCATCTCTGTATGTGGATTTCCTGGTTGCCATATTTGTATGTGGGACTTATCTGTTTTTGAGACTTTGCAATTTCTGCTCTTAGGGGACAATGGCAGTGAATGGGTGGAACACTGGGTGAGAGGAGGCTATCATTATTATCATAACCTGCGGACCAAAGAGGGAGGATGGGATGAACCAGTGGAATTTGTGCAAAATGACACACAGCTGTCACGAGAGGAGATACAGGTAGGGTGGATAACACATGCTCTTCCTCTGAAAAGTTGATGTTCCTACCTTCTCCGTCCTTGATGTAGCTCTGAGAGAACACTCCAGTGATACAATCATATTAACAAGCTTAGAACTGATTTATTTCACTGCGCATCATTGGATTATGTGTGTCAAAACTCCTTGTCCCATTTCAGAAAAAATTGATCCTGATGGTAAAGGGATACAGGACCATGGTGTTGCTGTTTATCAAAAAGCAACTTTGAAGTTTCACATCAGCACAATACAGAAAGCTCATAGAAATCCTGTTTCTTGTATCTTCCTCTTTCTGGCTCTTCTTCCTACTGTAACGTTATTTTAGAGCACCATATCTGGAGTCACTGCGGCATACAACCGAGAGCAGTTGTGGCTGGCCAATGAGAACCTGATTACAAAACTTCAGGCCTGCTGTCGAGGATACCTTGTTCGGCAGGAATTCAACTCCAGGATGAATTTTTTGAAGAAGCAAGTCCCGGCAATCACATGCATTCAGGTAATGATATCCCTTAATTATGTTTGAAATTTGTACTCTACAGTTGTTTTCTATTCACGGGCTTCGAGGCAGATTGAGTTCCCTTCAAACAGTTAGGGCACACAATTGTCTTCACTTCATTTTGCATTTCCTTCTCCCAGAGAGTTCTGGTATATTATTTATTGTTCCATGTCATATATAGCCAATAATTAAATTTTCTCAGGCAGAACTGGAGAGAGAAAAACTTACTTGAGGAAGATTTACTTGTAATTTTATTGTTGTATGTCTTTGTGGTGATAATACCATGTGATGAATTACTACTGTGATTCTTCATGAACTCAAGAGAAATAATGTGGTGTTGGACTGAAGACCTGAAATGATGGTGGGATAATTTGGTGTGAGGTTGGCCACATTTACTGGAGAGCAATGAAAAAAGACCTTTCTCTGCTGTTTTAAATGAAATATGTGAAAACAAAATAGGTGTTTTTCACCCTATTATAGAATCATATAATGCTTTGAGTTGGAAAAGACTTTTTAAAGGTCATCTAGTCCAACCCCCTGCAGCAGGCAAGGATGTCTTTAACTAGATCGGGTTGCACAGAGCCCCATCAATCCTGACCTTGAATGTCCTCAGGGATGGAGCCTCCACCCCCTCTCTGAGCAGCCTGTTCCTTTGTTTCACCACCTGCATAGCAAAGAACAACTTCTTAATGTCTAATCTAAGTCTACCCTGCTTTAATTTAAAACCACTGCCCCTCATCCTGTTGCTACACAGCCTTGTAACCGGTCCTGCCCCAGCTTTCTGACAGGCCCCTTCAGGTACTGAAAGGTCTCCCTGGAGCCTCCTCTCCTCCAGGCTGAAGAACCCCAGCTCTCTCAGCCTGTCCTCATAGGAGAGCTGCTCCAGCCCTCGGATCATTCTGTGGCCCCCTCTGGACCCACTCCAACAGGTCAGTGTCACTCCTGTGTGGAGGGCTCCAGAGCTGGACACACTGCTGCAGGTGAGGTCTCTCCAGGGCAGACTAGAGAGGCAGAATCACCTCTCTTGATCTGCTGGCCCCGCTTATTTTGATGCAGCCCAGTACACAATGGGCCTTTTGGGCTGCGAGCGTGCATTGTTGGCTCAAGTCCAGCATTTTTGTCCACCAGTACCCCCAAGGCCTTTTCCCACACAGCTGCTCACTATCACATCATCCTGCAGCCTGTACTGATAATGAGGATTGCCCCCACCTAGGTGCATGACTTTGCACTTGGCCGTGCTGAACCTCATGAGGTTCACATGAGCCCACTTCTCAAGCTTGTCCAGGTCCCTCTGGATGACATTCCATCCCTCTGGCATATCAGCTGCACCAGCCAGCTTGGGTTTGTCTGCAAACTTGCAGAGGGTGCACTCAATCCCACTGTGTATATCATCAGTGAGGATATGAAACAGTACTGGTCCCAGAACAGACCCCTAAGGCACACTGCTTGTCACTCTCCATCCAGACATCAAGCCGTGGACTACTACCCTCTGCATATGACCATCCAACCAATTCCTTATCCACCTAACAGTCCACCCATCAAATCCATGTTTCCAAATTAGAAGGATGTTGTCGGGGACCGTTTCAAAAGCCTTGCAGAAGTTCAGATAGATGACTTCCATTGCTTTTCTCTTGTCCCCTGATGTAGTCACTCCATTGTAGAGTGCCACCAGGTTGGTCAGGCAGGATTTACCCTTAGTAAAGCCATGCTGGCTATCCCAAATCACCTCTCTCTGTCCTCCATGTGCCTTAGTACAGCTTCTAGGAGGGTCTGTTCCATAATCTTCCCAGGCACGGAGGTGAGCCTGACAGGTTGGTAGTTCCCAGGGTCCTCCTTTTTACCCTTTTTAAAAATGGGTATAATATTTTCCTCCTTCAAGTCACCAGGGACTTCACCTCACTGCCAGGACTTTTCAAATATCATGGAGAGTGGCTTGGCAACTACATCAGCCAATTCCATCAGGACTCTGGGGCAGATCTCATCAGGCCCTGTAGACTTACGTATGTTCAGGTTCCTCAGATGGTCACGAACCTTGTCTTCGCTTACAGTGGGAGGGATTTTGTCCCCTGGTCCTCATCTTGTGGTCCCTCAACTTGGGAGGTGTTAAGAGAGAGGCTGCCAGCAAAGGCTGAGGCAAAAAGCTGAAAAATTCAGCCCTTCCCCTCATCTGCTGTTACCAGCTTGCTGCTCTTGCTCATCAGGGGGGCACACTTTCTTTAACCTTACTTTTCTGGCTGACATACCTTTAGAAGCCTTCCTTGTTGTTCTTCACATCCCTTGTCAAGTTCAGCTCCAGCCACGTCTTGGCCTTCCTGACCTCATCCCTGCACAACTGGGCAGTGTCCCTGTAGTCCTCCCCAAATACCTATCCCTGCTTGATGGTCCTCCAGGACCATTTCCCAGGAGGCCCTGTTGACAAACTTGCAAGTTTGCTTTCTGGAAGTGCAGGGTGCTGACAGCACTTGTCATCTGACTGGTATCCCTTAGGGCTGTGCACTTCACCAGTGCGTGGTCACTGCAGCCCAGGCTGCCTCCAATCTTCATCCCTGATGAGCTCGCTGGCACTGGTGGCATCCACTGGGGTAGGGCTGTTTCCTGGCTTAAGCTGTGATCGAGGCACTCCAGAAGTCTCAAATTACCACTTGATTGTTTGAGCAGTATATGTGTATTTGTTTCTGCCTAAGTAGTGTGTGCTCTATGTGCATATTTGGAGAAAGAAACAAACATAAAACCAACACCAAAACAAAACAGACAACCCACAAGACCCTTAAAACCACTCCTGGCTCATTAAAATAACATTCTCCCTTTAAGTGTAGTCCAACCACTTACCTAACTTCTGTTCCAGGTGTCAGCAGCAGTGAGTCTGCTCTGAAGGCTTATAATATTATGTCAGTGTTCTTACCAGCAGTGGCATCTTACACGTGATTAGAACTCATGTAGAATGGTTTCTGTCAACTTGATTGTTTTGCTGTATCCTTATTCTGTGTTTCAGAAGGCCCAGGCTCTTCATGGGGTGATTTCAAGTATTTCACGATCACAGGTGGTGAAGTAGTTAATGGTTCACACGGTATATCTCTTGAGAAGATAAGCATGTCTCCCTCAACTTTTTTTATTTAGCCAAAAGGGAGGTTGGAAGCTGAGGAACAGAAAGAAGCTCCGATTTGTAATTACCTCTCTTTATTTAGAATAGTGAAGTCAGTGCACCTGTTTTTTGTTTTCAGTCCCAGTGGCGTGGCTACAAGCAGAGGAAGGCATATCAGAGCCGAATGGATTACCTGAGAGCACAAAAGGACCAAGTACTCAAGGTAGTGAAGGCTCCCTGCTCACTCCTTTGGTAAACCTTTTGGGTAGTGAACTTTGTGGGAAAGGTCTTTATCTGAGTGTTTTGTTTATCCTTCTATAGATTCAGTCGTTGACCAGGATGTATCAGGCCAGAAGACGTTACAGAGATCGTCTGCAGTATTTCAGAAACCATGTAAGAGGCTGTCTTGTTAAATGAATCAAGTACCTGATGTTTTTACTCTTTTCAGAATGAGGTCAAGTGCTTTTTTTTTTTTTAATCCTAGATAAACGATGTTATAAAAATTCAAGCATTTATCCGAGCAAACAAAGCACGAGAAGACTACAAAACTCTCAGTAAGTATTGCCAAGAGGGTAAAACTGGTGTGTCTTGAATCTCTCTGCTTGCAAGGCATGTTGCCAGTGTGATCTGTAACATCAAGCCAGTCCTGACGAGTGATTGGGATGAAGTTGGTAGGGCAGAGCAGAGAGTAGGTAGTTCTTGAGGCTAAAGGGAAACCATTTCAGCTGTTGCCTTTGCTGCTGAAAAATAAAACTGTAGCTTTGCATGTAACATTGGTGTTAACTATCCTAGGCTGACATTTAGCGTTTGGTGTAACAACCCTTGGCTGACATAGACTTTGTTCTTTACTGTTTGATTCTCTTCTGATTTACTCAAAACAAGAAATTCAAATTGTCAGAAGCTGCTTAGACATGGTTGTGCTAATTTTATTCTGGCTATTCCTTGGTGTGCTGTTCAAACGTAGTTAAGGTATATATTTACTTCTGTTTTCCATCCCGTCGTGTCCTTGCCTGTATGTAGTTAATGCTGAAAATCCACCAATGGCTGTGGTTCGGAAATTTGTCCACTTGCTCGATCAGAGTGACCAAGATTTCCAGGAGGAGCTTGAGCTAATGAAACTGCGTGAGGAAGTTGTAACCTTGATCCGATCCAATCAGCAGCTGGAAAATGACCTCAATCTCATGGACATCAAAATCGGGCTGCTGGTGAAAAACAAAATCACGTTGCAGGTAGGAAATGTGCTGATGGGAGACCCACTACAGATCGAACTGGGCCCCGTGAGCTCCAGTTAGCATGGAGAGCTCCTGACTTTGGCTGTTAGTTGCTCAGGCCCAGCAGGAGATGTTTCCCCAGACTTGCAGTTTTTACTCCCAGTATGTTCTTACTCCATTCCACTGATTTTAGTATGGATCCCTAGAAAGAAAACTAGAGGAGCAGAAGAAACAAGACCTAAAGCTAACAAGGACAAACAAACACTGGATTATCTTGACCTATTGCATACTACAGATTGTGTTCTTGAAGGCACACAAAAACTCTTTTGTTGCTCCTTCATGGTTAAACAAATGACATGCCACAAGCTTTCGGTGAGGGGGGTGATTCTGGAGGCAGGAGACGTGCTTGTGCCACCTGGTGTGTGTTGGTTAAAGGAGGCCCCCTCTAGCACTTGGGTGATAGGACTGATTTCATAAACAAAAGCTCTTGCTGATAAAACGTTGCCTTCCAGTTGAACTTCTGGTCAGCTTTTCATTTGGTCCTGGATGGTGTGACGCTAGGCTCCTCCAGTGTAAAACCTCAGTTGGTATGGTGAAATTAATCTCGGAAGGACACTGCAGCTTTTGGGCTGATGCTTGTGACAGCAAGTGCCATTGCTGGTGGAGTATGTGGAGGTGGTGAGCTAGCTGAGTATGAAACAGGATTTTTAGGTTTTAAGACAAATACAGAAAAGAAAACATTTTCAAGCATCTTCAGGATGCCACTGGCTCTGATAGGAATTGTTGCCAAGGGTGCCTCACCCTTCTAGAGTTTCAGAGAAATTCAGAAAGTCAGAGACTAAGCAGAACAAGAACTTCCAGTCAGAGAAGTTGCTGTCGTAGCAAATAATGCTTTGTTTTAGTAGCCCCAGGCATACCTTGACCCTGCCTTTCCATGTACAAGAGACGTGGGCCCTCAGCTGCAGCTGTTCTCCAGTATTTCCCGTTATAAACTACTTAGTGGAATCTGTCCCTATTCTTTCATTCCAGGATGTTGTTTCTCACAGCAAAAAACTTACCAAGAAGAACAAGGAGCAGCTCTCTGACATGATGATGCTAAACAAGCAAAGGGGAGGTTTGAAAGCTTTGAGCAAAGAGAAGAGAGAAAAGCTGGAAGCCTATCAGCATCTGTTCTACTTACTTCAGGTAAGTGATTTCTAGCCCTGCTCAGTAACCTCTTGTCACAGAGGTTTATGTGTCTTGGCACAGTCTTTATTTATGCACTGTAGTTTTGAGCCACCGTAGTTCTTAGTGACACTGACCTGTCTGGACATGCACGCTAAACGATTTTTCTTGTTGTTGCAGACTAACCCAACCTATTTGGCCAAGCTGATTTTTCAGATGCCTCAAAACAAATCCACAAAGTTCATGGATTCTGTCATCTTCACGCTGTATAACTATGCATCCAACCAAAGAGAGGAATACCTGTTGTTGCGGCTTTTCCAAACAGCGTTGCAGGAAGAGATCAAGTACGTGGTAGCATATGGCACATTCTTGCTGTTGAATCAGTTTTGGCAGTTTCTTGAACTGAGGCAGTTTTCATATTATGCCTCACGCTAACATGCAGATAATGCTAACCTGTCCATTCATCATTCTCTTCCCATTTCACATCTTTTCTTAACATAGTATATATAAAGGAAGAGATGAGTATATCCGTTGAAGATGAGGCTTTTTACTTCAGTCAAGATTTCACTGCTCAACACAACAGTTACTTTTAATCTGATGCAAAGTCATCCTAAAATTTAATCTAATCTCAGTTCTCCAGTGTGTTATTATAAACACCTCTAACAAACTGCAAACTCAGACTTACAAACCAGGGAGAGAGCTAACACTAAGCTCTCTGGATTGCCAGAAGCTGATGAGGCTGAAACTGAGAAGCCTTATTGTTTGGCATTTGCATTTACTGTCAGTGTTAGGGACTCTGGCTGTCCTCAGGCGTGCTTTGACTGGTTGGGCCTTAGGAGCTCAGTGGTAGGTGGCTTCAGCACTTTACAATGCAGAGCTGTCCAACTTCCTGTGAAGAAGAATGTGCAATAAAAGTTTTGAGGAACTACTGTGTAAGCATTCTTGGTAATATTTTTTTTTTAAGCATGAAGATGGTGTGTGCCCTGAAACAACTTCTAAAAGACTCTTCTCCTCCCAGACTTAAATTTATGCTTCAAATAGTAGTCCAGGGAAATGTTCTCTGCTGGTGTTTCACACAGTGGTATACTAGAAATGGCTTGTGTTGTTGAGTGCTTGTTTTCTTATTTTAAATACTGTTCTTTTTCTTCTCTACATAAAACATGCTCTTTTTCCTTTGTATTTTTGAATTGTCCTTTCAAATAGATTGTACAGTTGCATTTGCATTAATTGTTAAGGTGAGTGCTGGCAAGTTACATTGGAGTTCCAAAACAGAAGTGATAGGTTTCTTGCCTCATTTGTCTAAAAGTGTTCCAGTATTGTTCTTATACAGTGTTGTCGTTTATTGCTGTATCAAGATTTTAGTCCAAATCCATCATCTGTTTTGTGAGGGTGGTGCTTTTTAATGGTTTTATGATGAGAAATGCATCTAGACAGAATTCTGGACAAAATTTCACGTACATCATGTTTCATATGGATTCTTTCTTCTTCAGATCAAAAGTAGACCAAATACATGAAATTGTGACTGGGAATCCTACTGTTATTAAAATGGTGGTAAGTTTCAACCGTGGTGCCCGTGGTCAGAATGCCCTGAGGCAGATCCTGGCACCAGTTGTTAAGGAAATCATCGATGACAAATCACTCAATATCAAAACTGATCCAGTGGATATTTACAAGTCTTGGGTTAACCAGATGGAGTCTCAAACTGGTGAGGCCAGGTATGGGAAGTGTTATTGCTGTGATTTCTAAATGTTGTTTGTCTGCTTTGCACTGCTCGGTTAATCTAAACCATCCTTGCCTTCACTGCATGCATCTCTTCAACCTATACCAGCTTTCCCATCTCCTCAAGATGGCTTTCGTCCAACAGTTCTAAAGACCCTGTACTGACAATGGTGCTGAGGGTATTGAAAGGGAGTCTCTTTAGGAGGTGGAAAAAGAAATGGTCCTCGGTGTTGGCCTATGTTGACTTGATAATTAACTATGAGAGGCCCTCTAACCTAAAAGGAATCATGGTAAGAGAATGTGTTTGCGAACTGGTTCCGTGTCAGACTCGGGTCGTGTTGCGTAGAACCTGTGCAAACTTAGGTACTATTTGCAAGCAAAACCCCCTCTCTTGCTAGAGGAGCAGCATGACTTGGCAGTTCTTTTAGTACTAACGTCTTTCTAATTGATCTCAACTGCTGATGACTGTTGGATTGTGCTAGATGTTTTTGTGTAATTCTGGTTTCTTTTTCTTCAAGTGTGTTTGGTTTCCTAGAACTTGAGATTTATATTATGTTGTCTGGAATTTTAAACATATTTAAAGAAAGGCATACAGATGAGTGAATTTCCCCATTCAAACAAATCTGCAGTCATATATTGCTGTACAACTGGCTCAAAATTCTGGATGAGTTAAAAAATGCAGGCAAAGATGTGTGCTCAGGTCCTTGTGTTTACATGAGGTTTAGGTTATGCTTTTAGAAACTACCTGCTTCATCTGTCTTTGCTGGAATAGTCTGCAGTAATTTCAGCTGATGAAAAACATAACTAGTTGCTGCTTCCTGCCAATAGCATGTTATATTGATTTTATGGATGCTGTTCTAGCTTCTGGCTTGTCTCCAGGCTTTCATCATCTTAATGTTCAAGTGTGTAGCTTGCTTTTTCATCAATTTGCAGCCTGAAGTACCACTGCCTGTCACAGATGGCACTTTGTTGCCTAGTGTGCGTGTGTTTGTGCTGTAAAAAAAAAAATAGTTGTGAGTTATCTGGGCCATTTCTCACAGTGGCCATTGCAAGGGAGAGTAGAGGAAATTAGAAGCAAGAAGTCTTCAGCTGTTCCAGTGCCTAAGAGGTTAACTGAAGGCAATTCACAGCTCTTGGCTGCCAAGTGAATATAAGCTTGTTTCTGTGTTGAGCTAGAAATTCCTGAAGTATGCTAGTCTGAGGAGCACTCACCTCCACACGTGTGTCCCTTTCAAACAGCAAGCTGCCGTACGACGTGACACCCGAACAAGCTCTGAGTCACGACGAGGTGAGGACACGCCTGGATGCCTCAATCAGAAACATGAGGACAGTGACAGACAAATTCCTGTCTGCCATTGTTAGTTCAGTGGACAAAATCCCGTGAGTCTGGTGTATCACAGTGTTATCCCTGAGAAGTTGTTGGTGGGTGTGTGCTTGCAGCAGTCTTATTTGCCCTTTTCTTTCTCTTGAAGTTACGGAATGCGTTTCATTGCCAAGGTACTAAAAGACTCTCTGCATGAGAAGTTTCCTGATGCTGGTGAGGAGGAGCTTCTGAAGGTAAGGATCTGAACACCTTTGTGAATAATTGTCAGCCAATGGCTGTGGCAGGCAAATCTCATTCTCCTTAAGGTGTTCATGTGCAGAAGAGTGCATGTAAACCTGTATAAAAGCTTATTTATTTACTTCTACAGACCGAAAATGTTTCACATTGGGCTTTTGATTGTTAACTTCATATATGTCACTGAGATGTAATACATTGTTCAGGAGACATCCTTTTGCTTCTGCTTTGCCTTTAATATCTTAGGCATTTGGTCCTTTAGGTTTCTTGACTTGGGATACTCTTGCTTGTAGAAAGTAAGCCTTGGTTTTGCTGGTATGATCAGAGCCAGCTTCTCCATTCTTAAAGAGACAATGTCAAGTTAAAAGATCTATATGTAAAATTCTGATACTCCAGATTCCCCTAATTTTGACAGCAGCACGTAGAGTCACATTTTGAGTCTGGTCGGTTTTGTGTTTTGCATTTCAGTAGGTTTGGAGAAATAAATAGTTCTCCAAATAGTCCTAATAGTAGGCACTCTCAGGTGAATGTAACTTTGGGGTTTTCCTTGAAATTTCTTTAGTTTTATGGCTTTTGGTAGTTGCAAAGGCCTCTATGTCCATGTTTGCTTTGGTTGCTAATAAAGTTTGGATCTTTAGAACACTTGACAGTGTCTCTTTAAACTTCTTTGCCTCTGCTTCATTAAAAAATAATTACCAATCTGAATGCTGTTTTCTTCTCTCTTCTAGTTCTGTGCTTTCCCATTCTGAGACATCGATTCTTTCTGTGCAGGTGAATTAATTTCTTCCATCTGTAAATTTAGGTGGAAAGCTGCAGTTTTTCATTAATCCCCATGGAAAGCCCACGTGTCCACATGAACGTCAAAACTGCTGTTCTATGCAATGACTACTTGTGGACTTTTTAACAACCAAAACTACCAATACAATGAACTGCTGGACTCCCCCTGCAAATTTGAAAGTTCACACAGTTTCTTTCACAGATGTGTTTTCTTATTGCTGGTAGTGAACATCTTTGACTATTGTCATCCAATGACAATCTGTAAGAGTAGGGCAAGGACTGGCGTGAAACACTTATCAAAAACATGACCTCACTGAAAGCAGTTAATAACTTCTGGGGCTGCTCAGCAATGGCTAGATTTTTTTCCTCTCTGTTTTCAGCTGTTTGTTCAGACACCAATCTTTTCTGTACATTTAAGTCATGTGGCAAGCAGGCAAAGCCAAGATTCAGTGGTCCAGCCCTCTGCAAATTTCTGTGAACCACCAGAAAACACTAGAGCATGTGGTGTGAGAACTACAGCTTTACATCGAGCATGTTGGGTTAATTCCTTTTCGTTGCTGGAATTACATTTGGCAAAATAGCAAACACAGTTTAGTGGTGTATTTGTGAGCATATGGGTAATGTGACATCTTAATTTTCTGGTTCCTTGAAGTTTATTGCTGCTCACATTTGACTAGGTAAATTGGGTTTTGAAGCATCAATTGTCATTCGCCTTCTGCACTTCTGATTTTCTTACCTCTGAATTAAATGATTTCTCTGTTACTTGTGCTAAATGGGGATCTGTGCCTGAATGTATTGCTGGCTTATTGATGAATAATTCTGAAAAAGAAAAGAGCCTTGGAGAAGGAACGGAAAGTAGTTTTCCCAGTTTAGCTCCTTGGTGTGCTATGCCTCTTCATCGTTTTTGCTTTGTCAGAGATGGCAGCTGATACTGCACACTTCTCTAAGAATTAAATCTTGCTCTGTATTGGAACTGTGTTGCCAGATTCCTCTATACTGTGGTTGTTCTGCCCTCTGTTAGACTAACTCAGTTAAGTTTAATTCTCCTGATGGGTTGTCCACACTTACATGAGTAGGCTGCTGGTAACTTGTAGTATCTCCTCTCCAAACATTTTTGTAAGTTAAAAGTTTTAAATCTGCATAAGTGTATGCATAGGAGTATCTGCTGCTGTATTATCCTGTGACTAGTAGTGCTCAGTCTTCCTTCTTTGTCTTGATCTATTGTGTCTTAGTGATTTTTTTAAAAAATTATTTAAATTTTTTTTTACACTGTAGATTTTTTGGGATAGTATGTGCTTGTATACAGCAGCATGGCAGAACCCTGACCTTGGAAGAGGTCTCTGGCTTACAAGAAAACAATTTATCAGAGCACAGTCAGAGTAGTTTCAGTAAAATTCAGTTGGATCCTATACCATTGTTTCTTGATGCGTTTCTTCTATACTCAACTTTTCCCAGATTGTTGGCAATTTACTCTACTATCGCTACATGAATCCAGCCATCGTCGCACCAGATGCCTTTGACATCATTGACCTTTCAGCTGGAGGTCAGCTGACCACAGACCAGCGCAGGAACCTCGGTTCCATTGCAAAGATGTTGCAGCATGCTGCCTCCAATAAGATGTTCATGGGAGACAATGCCCACCTGAGCATCATTAATGAATACCTGTCGCAGTCATACCAGAAATTCAGGTAGAAGACTTTAGCTAATTTAGTTGAGAAGTTTGGCAGAGGGTAACATTGCAAGTACAAAGGGATAATAATGCATTTTAGATGTGATAAATTAGTCTGTCTCCATTAAATACAGAGTCTGTTGAAACTAAGAGATTGCACTTCAAACTGCCATAAGCATCAGTGACAGCAGCAGGTAAAATGCATACCTGGAATTCATGAATGATACAGTGTATGTTAATGATTCTGCAAAGTCAAGTATTTTGACTTAGGCGTTTCCAGAATAAAGGTGGTTTTTGTACATCTTTATTGTGATACTTTGGATGTGGACAAATAGGATGGACGTGTATCCTTCTGTCCCATGTGAACTGCAGCTCAGTGTGAGAGCCCAGCAAGGCTCAGGAGCAAAGCAGGCTGGCGTTTAGGTGTTCATAGAGCTGAAGTGAGCTTTTGTTCAAGAGTCACCATCTTATCTCTTGTGTTTTGGAAGAAAGAAAACCGGAGATAGCTGTGAGCAAGGGGTGTTACTGCAGTCGAGGCACGAGGGTGTGTGAGCAACACAGAGCAATAGACTAGTCCTGTGAATGCTGAGAATGAGCCAATGTCAACATGGCAAATATCAGTAATTGAACTTATTAGCTTACTTCTGATGTGTTAAACTAAAGCTGACAAACTGTAATATGCCATAATGTATGCCTGGGACAGTCAAAGGGAGGTAATGCTCTTGGTGTACTATTACATGACTGTCTGAGTTATATGGATTCTTCTTCTCTTCTTTTTTCTGAAGGCGTTTTTTTCAGGCTGCCTGTGATGTTCCTGAGTTGCAGGATAAATTTAATATTGATGAATATTCTGACTTGGTGACCCTCACTAAACCAGTTATTTATATTTCTATTGGTGAAATCATCAATACACACACTGTAAGTATACATTGGTCACAGTTGTTCCTGATAAGCAGTGCTTATAAAGAAAGTCCTGCTTCTGGCTGAAATGCAGAGCTATCAAATACAAGTCTGAAAGTTGTCAACTGTAGTGTGCAAGACCATGTTGGTTTATAGAATTAAGTACTTTGCTTGTGGCTTCTCTACATCTCTTTTGTAAGTATTTGAGTATGTGCTAATGGCACAGCTTTGAATGTTGATATTTGTGCTTTGGAGTTTAATCAAGTAAGATGTTTTTCTAGAAGATACCAGCTCAAAGTAACCTACTTTGATATACAGTTAACAACATAAATGTTCCTTTTGTTCATCTAGTTGCTCTTAGACCATCAAGATGCGATTGCTCCTGAGCACAATGATCCAATTCATGAGCTGCTGGACGATCTTGGAGAGGTTCCTACAATTGAGTCCTTAATAGGTGATTAGTTTATTGTACTTAAGAAATATGTGATATTGCCTTAAATGATTCGAAGTGCAGTAAAGAAACTATCTAAGGAATCATCACAGGTTGCAAGTGAAGATGCATGCTAAAAAGCGGCAGCAGATTTGTTCCAGTGTATTCTGACTGCAGAATTTGTTACCCTGAAAACTTTTTTTTTTCCTCCTCTTCATGCCCTCACCTCACCCCATTCCAGAAGTTTCTAGAAGACAGCCAGATATTGACATGTTTTCTTTGTTCCATTGCAATGGAGCTATTTCATAGAATCATAGAATACCAGGGTGGAAGGGACCTCCAGGGGTCCTCCAGGATCATTTGGTCCAATCTTTCCTGTCAAAGCACAGTCAAGACAAGCTGACCCAGCTGACACTATGTTCAGCTAAATCTTAACAGTGTCCAGTGTTGGGGAATCGACCACTGCCCCAGGGAGACTATTCCAATGGCTGACAGTTCTCATTGTGAAGAATCTTCCTCTTGTATCCAGTCGGAATCTCACCAGGCATAACTTGTATCCCCCCTTTTCCACGTGACTCCTTGTAAAAAGGGAATGTCTTCCTTCTTTGTAGCTACCCTTTAAATACTGAAACATAGTGGGTAAGGTCTCCCCTGGATCTTCTTTTCTTACGGCTGAACAAACCCTGTTCTCTCAGCTTTTCCTGTGGCAGCTTCCCAGTCCTTGGATCTTCTTTGTGATCCCACTCTGGACCAGTCCACATCTTCCTTGCATAGCAGGGACCAGCACTGAATACTTCCATGTGTAGCCCAGCAAGCACTGAGTAGAGTGGGGATAGTGACTTTATCTTGGCTGCCCTTTGTTGATGCAACTCAGCATCCCATTGACTTTCTTTGCCACTGCAGCACACTGTTCACTTGTATCAAGCTTGTCCACAAGGACCCTCAGGTCCTGAGTGTGTCTGTCCCTGCTTGTTTGCAAAGATCTGTTCTGGAGATCTGTATGAATTCCTTTCAGGGTGTGGTAATGAGCATATTAAAAGATGTGTCCCTATAAGGAACTTTGTCATATGCAAATAATGTTTTTCCCCCCTCCTTTAGAGGTTTCTTTTTTTTTTTTTTTTTTTTCCCTATATGTTAAGAGTTTTAGACTCTTGCTTCTGACTGGAAGATGAAGGAAGAGACTTCACTATAATCTGTGACAGTTTTCTAAATACCTGAGCTGTGGTTCACTGCCTGAGGATATAACAAACACTGGGAAGTTGTGCAGACCTCTCTGCTTCCTTGGTTTCTATGTTGCAGCTATTTGAAGTGTGAAATCTTGGGGGGGAGGTTGTGTGTGTGAATGGACACCTTTTTTTGAGAGGATGCTTTGACAGCAAAATGCTTCTTGTGAAGTCACTTGATGAGAAAGGCACCTTTCAGAGGAGTGATTGCTAGCACGTTTTCTGCCGCATACTGGCAAAGAGCAGAATGTAAGAAGTGTTATCTGAGCAAAAGCAGACGTCGAGTTTAACTTGAACTTACGCTCTTTTTCCCTTTTAATTTCTCCTGTGTGCATTGTATCAATGTGGTTAATATGCCAGAGTTTAATCTTCCTGCAGCCCTTTAAAAATGGGTGTCAGGAGGGGAGGCATCTTAACAACTGTCCTGATAAAAGTTCAGACACAATCAGACTGAGAAAATATTGTTTTGACAGGACAGCGTACTTTGTTTAATGGAAGATTACAAGCTCAATTGCTAACAAGGGCTTTGCTCTTCACTTGGAAAATTAATTCTAATGAGGACATTGACATAGGGGCATGGTCATGTTTTGATTTATAAAGTACTTTTGGCAGGTCAGCTACTCTTCTCAGTAGGGAGTGAGATGCTGTGTCGAATAGCCATACATCTTTAAAGCATATGAAATAGTGATTTTGTGGTGCTTTTCTGAACAGCACATTCTCTCAGTTTTGTGAAAAAGTAATCTGTAACATTCAAGATTGTGTTATTAAAAGCTGGTGTTGGCTTTGGAAGTGTCCTTTTGACAGTATAGGAAACTAGTTTTTCTGTAGTCTGTTATAGAGGGGAAAACTACAAAGCTCTAGTAGTCGAGAATGTAAGGAATATGATTTAACCTATGAACTCTTTCTGCTTGGCAGGCGAAGGGTCTGGCAACGTTAATGACCCCAACAGGGAAATGCTAGCAAAGACTGAGGTTTCTCTCACGCTCACTAACAAGTTTGATGTTCCTGGTGATGAGAACGCAGAGATGGATGCAAGGACGATTCTGTTGAAGTAAGTGAGGGGTGACTACCTGGCATGGTTCTCAAGAGAACAAGGAATCTGAATTTTCACAGTTAATAGGCATGGGAAAATAAGAAAGTGTAATTTAGACTAACGTGGGACTGTAACCCCCAAATACGCCGAAGTTGTACCCATGTCCTTTCAAAGCTGTTTGTTAAATTTGTTCCTGTTCTTTGTCACTGTTGATTTTTTCATTCTTTAAAAGCCTATCTTGGATATTCTGGAGGGGATAAATACCAGAAAAGAAAACTTTCTAAATGTGAGCAAGTGTGACAGCAGCAGTTGGATTTGCCTGCATGTGAAAATTTGTAAAGATCATCTTGATCTGTAGTGTTCATCACAACTGAGTTTTAACTCTGAAGTCTAATGTAAAATTTAGTATTTGTGTTGCCTATGTAATGGCCTACACAAATGTTTTCAATAGAATACACGTGACGCATGGAAATGTTAAAGGTAACTAAATGTCTAGCTTATGGGAATAACACTCCGTTGCCAAGTTTGCTCCCTCCTGCAGAATAAGCTTCCTTACACACCCTTTGGGTGAATTATGTCCATGTCCTGCCTGGGAGACAATGGTAATTTAGGGTAAAGCTACAGGGAGAATATCCTATCTCTGGGAAATGCCTCCTTAGGGTATTTTTGCTGTTGCTGCTCTCCTCTCTTAGGTTATGGTGTAATCACTTTCCCTATGCACTTGCTGTTCCTCAAACCAGACTCTTGATAGCTGAAGGGCAGTTGCCTTTTGGGGCAGTGGGGATGTTGTCAGCCTCAGGGACAGGAAGCGGTGGGCTGGTGGAAGCGTCGTTCATTGGGCACTCTGCTCCAGAGGGGGTAGCACTAGTGTTCACTCCGGGCACCTTTTAAGCAAACCCCTGTTGCTGAGATGCACAGAGCAGCTACCCGATATTTGGGTGCATATTTATCCACTCTGATGCATTTCTGCTCAGACAGTAATAGTTTAGCTGAGAATTCTTTGGGTCAGCTTACATTTGGGCTAGACAGACCAGTGATGTTCCAGAAGAAAATCTTGTCTCCAAAAATAATTTTAAATTAATTTGGCTTCTTAAAAGATGCATTAGTATCTCCCTACTGCCAGAAGCAGGTGACATTGGTTTCAAAAGTAAAGACTTACCAGATGTTCTGGTAGTCATCTGAGTTGTGAATGATGAGGAAGGGGTATGTGTGTGATGTGCTTTGTGTGATGCCAGAAACGGTTCCAGCCTCACTCTCAAGTACTGAAGGTGCTATTGATTTGGTGTCATTGTGTGGCTCAAGGACAGAATTACCTCAGAACTGGCACTGGCTGTGACTAAATTACAGTTAAGACCAAGGAACGATCCTGTCTTGTCTCCAGGTTGGAGTCAGGGATCTGCTTTGGCTCAGTTACTGTACACAGCAGAAGATAGTTCTGGGGAGTCTGTTACAGAGCACTGAAGTATGCTTGGGGGTGGATAATATTAAAGACTTTCTGGCTGCACAGACTAGCTGCTGCTGCTTCCTGCTGTACCTTTGACCTTGGATTTCCAGCTTGTGTGGTCTGTGTGACAGTAGTGGGGGTGCCTTGGAATATGTGGGGTAACATCCTTGCTGGTTGAGGGTGTACTGGGGAGCAAATCCTGTGTACTACATAGATTAACCTCTCAGGGTACCAGTTTCTGATAACGTGCTGTCAAAAAAGTAAAGTGTTCCTCGGGGTTCTGCTGTGGTCTAGCTTATGACTACCTAAGTGCACATCCATTGCTAATCTGACCAGGTAAATCAGTAACACTGCTATTATTTCAGAACAGTATTGAAAGCCTTGTAGTTTAAAGTTTTTTTTCTTCTATTGTCCTTGATTTCTTTGCAGCACAAAATGTTTAATTGTTGATGTAATCCGCTTCCAACCCGGGGAGACGCTGACTGAAATATTGGAAACTCCAGCTACCTCAGAGCAAGTATGAAGTTGTTTACCTGCGATCTTTTTAGGCTGAGAAATTGTCATCTACCCAGATATATGTGGGTACACTTGGGAACCTGCAGTTATGTATTGCGGCGAAGCTGTCTCCACTGCTGCTGGAGCAGTGTGTAATGATAATGAGGAAATATAATGGGAATAAATTGTATGTTTGAATCTTACTCCTCTGGTAGTTGCTAGAGAACTATTTATTTAAAAGACCATTATAAACAGCAGGTAGCCTTCTGCTGATTCCCAAATGTGGAACTGTTCTTCAGGCTGGATTCATTTGTGTCGGTACAGGAATGACCAAGCAATGGTTTTTATCCTATGTTATGCTGGAGTTCAGACAATCTGTGTCTGGTTCTTTGTCACCTTAAAACTGATCTCCTTAGAAACCTGTAAATTTTTGTGTTCTCTTTCTAGGAAGCAGAGCATCAGAGAGCTATGCAGAAACGAGCCATTCGCGATGCTAAAACTCCAGACAAGATGAAGAAATCTGTGTCTGTAAAGGAAGATGGCAACTTAAATCTTCAAGGAAAAAAAGATAAAATCAAGGCAGGCCTGAAGAAGTTAACAGAACTAGGGACAATGAATGCAAAAAATAAATACCAAGAACTAATCAATGACATTGCAAAGGTACGCCAGCTGGTGGCTTCCGAATAACCGTACTAGTGTGTTCCCACAGTGGGCAGCATTGTGAAACTGGCATGAGTATTCAGGAGGAGTAAGTTTTGTAGTAGCTAATTTACAGACATGAAGCCTACCTTTTGCCACAGCGCTTCCACCTCTTGGCATTTGGGATGCCCTTTATTCTTATAAGGAAATTTGTTTTCTTGAATTACTGTATTTCCAGAATCTCAGGCACTTTAAAGAAAAATGTTACAGCTTGGAGGGGAAGTCCTGATCTGCAGTTTTACTACTGCTCTTTTTCACTAATTTTGGTAGTGTCTCTGTAAACTTATTCACACAAGGAAGTTTTGATCAAAACTTAAAGACATCCTGTTACTTTTATTTAAAGGTACCTATTCAGGAATACCTAAATGATAGAAGGGGGAGTTGAGAAAAAGTTAGAGCAGCAAACTAATACTGTTGTACATTGCTATGGTGACAATATATTTTATATCATGTCTGCAAAAAGCTTTGCTTTTCAAACATTTTCAAACAAACTAAATGTTATGTATGTAAAGTGAATTAACAATTGCCGGTGACAATGTATTTTTTATCATGTCTGCGAAAAGCTTTGCTTTGCTTTTCAAACATTTTCAAACAAACTAAATGTTATGTATGTAAAGTGAATTAACAATTGCCATTAGGGATCCAATTAGAATTAATTGTATTGTCATGTATCAAATGAAAATAGAAGAAGACTTAAACATGTGTTCAGATACTAAGGTAAAGTATGCTTAAAGCTGGCTGACAAAGAAAGATAGGGAAGTCTGAACTGCTGTGGTTATCCTGCTTGATTTTAAGTTAACTTTCCTACCCAGCGTTTGCAAAAATTGATGCCTTTGTTTAGGTCACGGGCTGTTGGTGCCCACTCTAGCCATTGCAACTAGGACAGCGCTGAAATTTGAGAAAGCAACAAAATATTCAAATGAACTGCTGTATAGAATTGTTTAGTTCCAAAACTAGTCAGCAGAGAGAAGTGGTGACACTTAAATTGGGGCAAGTGCAACTGAGGGCTCCAGCTTGTAGCATGAAGCAAGACTAAGCCAAATGAAACAGTGCATTTAACATACTCTTGTGTTCTGGGCGTGAGCAACTGGAGAGCTCGAAGGACTGTTAAAGTCTCTGCCTGTCATTCTCTGTGGCACAGGATATCCGAAATCAGCGTAGATACCGTCAGAGAAGGAAGGCAGAGCTGGTGAAGCTGCAGCAGACATACAGTGCCTTGAACTCCAAAGCTACTTTTTATGGAGAACAAGTGGATTATTACAAAAGCTACATTAAAACCTGCTTGGATAACCTGGCCAGCAAGGGCAAGTAAGTATATCGTAACCATGCCAAGGCCCTAGAAGTGCTTCTTCTAGAAAGCATGTGCAAGTTGTTGCTGAGAAGAATCATAATGCCATCTACTCAAAGCTCTTCGGTCAAGCTCTTTACCACAGTGATAGTTCTAGGGAGAGTCTCAGCAGCAGTGGGAAAATACTGGGAGAGGGCAGTACCTTGAATAAGATCAAAAAGATGTATTTGGAAGAATGTTGGTCCCTCTGGGAGACACAAGTGTAGAGAGTCCAGTGGGAGTGAAGCAGGTTGCCCAGGTAATGCACCTGCTGCTCAGTCAGTCTGTCCTGTCATCTTTCTAGGAGCAATGAAAATAAGTTACCTGCAAGGACAGCATTGATCACAAATTACCCTCTTTTTATCCTGAATGGAATCAGTTGTTGTAGTGCAGGACAACTGGAAGAAGAAAAGGGAAAAAAAAGTCTTCCTCCCCAGTGAGATGTGAGAATTGAATCATAGAATCATTTAGGTTGGCAAAGACTTTTAAGGTCATCAAGTCCAACCTTTAACCTGGCCCTACTGTAAAGTTCAGTGTTAAACCGTGTCCCTAAAAGGAAGAGCAACTGCCAGTGAAAACTGAGGCAAGAAAGTTGTTGAGTAATCTCAGGCTTCTCTGTGTCAGTTGTCACCAGATTTCCATTTGCCTAATGATAGATGGCACTGCTTTCTATGAAGTACCATGTGGTTATGTTTTGGGGTTCTGTTTTTGGTTTTTTTTCCTTCTCCTGTAGTGTAACAGTAAATAGTAGAAAATCAAAGATGTGATCTGAGCTGCAAGTGCTTTGTAGATAAACTCGTTAGTAGGAGTCTGTCATCTTTCAGCTGTTAGTCACAGCTGATTAGCTGTACTACTTCTGTCCTCTCATCCAAACATCTGCTGTCCAAAATGTGTTTGACTCATCATCTTGTTTGTGTGTTTTTGTTTTTGTTTTTGTTTTTGTTTTATTCCAGAGTCTCTAAGAAACCTCGGGAGATGAAAGGCAAAAACAGTAAAAAGATTTCTCTAAAATATACAGCAGCTCGACTTCATGAGAAGGGAGTGCTTTTAGAGATTGAGGACCTGCAAGGGAACCAGTGAGTATCTTTTAAAACTCTTTCGAGCTAAATAAGCTTCTCATACGAAGCGGAAAACAGGTATAGTCCAGATGCTGGCAATTGATGAAGAGAAGCTCTGAGATCTGTTGGAGATCGTGACAGTCTCGCGATTTTGTTCTTGGAGTTCAGCATTGTTGGTAGACTTGGCGATTACAGCTGAAGAAATTGTTCTGGTGATCCAGGCTGGTATCCCTGTGGCCAAGAAACCTTGCATAGTGATCACTTTTCAGTCCTCTCTTTTTGTCTGATTGAAGTGAAGCAGGTCTTTGAGAAGTGTAACAGGATTTAAACATGACCTCCTCTTCCACCTGTCACATCCACAGTCATTGGAGGGTATCTCCTCAATTGAATTGCTACTGTGGGTAATAGCACTCACAGCTGAAAAAAACCAACAACTTAATGCTGGCTTGAGTTTGTCCAGCATTTTGCTAGCCTTGAGGACTTGGTGTATCTTCTAGTAACAGGCAGCTTCTCTATATTCCACAGAATTTTTTTTCAGCCCGAAATCCTGTTCTGTACTTTGTGCTAGATGAGGTGTCGATGTGCAGCACTGAAGTAGACCATTTAGACTGCACAGGCTAAGTCACCTTATTTCCTGCTATGCTGAAGTGAAGGTGCAATTCATCGGGTGTAGAATCTGGTAGGCTTCCTTGCATTGTTGTGTTGAGTCTGGTTGTCTTACACGGTCTCATTCCAACTGGGGATATAGAATACAGACTTAAAAACTAGAATTCTGAGAATTTCATCTTCAGATTTCATCTCGTTTAGTCTCTCCCTGTTTCAGAAGGAACTACGTGTTCAGGAATGAACTGTGGTTTTTCATTTCTCCAATTTCATAGGTTTAAAAATGTGATATTTGAAATCAGTCCAACAGAAGAAGTAGGAGATTTTGAGGTAAAAGCAAAATTCATGGGGGTACAGATGGAAACCTTTATGTTACATTATCAGGTAAGAACTATTTAATAGTGACATTTAAGTTCCACTTGACAGACTCATCATCAAAATAATGATGACATGTTTTCTGCCTGAACAATCTGAAAAATGCTCTTGGAAACAAACCATTTGTTGCAGGTGAAACAGATGCAATGCAAATGTGGAATTCGGGCTACTTCTGTTTCTTTACTGATGAAAGCCTAATGTCAGTCTGTGTTTTAGTTAAACTTCTGTGTACCTGGACAAAACGAATGCATGCATTTTCAGCTTCCTGCCACAGCAGGGACACCAGGAGTCTGTGGCACTGGGCAGATGGGCTTGGCTGTGGTGGCTTCAGCTGGTCATCACGTGTTGGCATTCTTTCTGCCACCCTATGCTTACCAGTTAATTCAGCGATCCAGTTTTCAGTCCTCAGCCTTTACTTAGGCCAAGCTGCAGGAATAGCCATACCGACTGGCCTTTTCCCAAACATTTCCCCATTCTTCCTGCCATGCCAGTACTATGCCTGGTGTCTCTTACCCATTATTCTACTCCTGTCCTTGCCCACCCCACCCCCACCCCCCAACCTGGGTGTCATTGGTTTGTTCATTATGGATTCCTCAGGGATCTGGAAACATCGTGTGCAGGAACACTTTGCACTGTGGTAAATCCAAGCCACCTGACTGGCTGCTGGGAGAGACAGCTGCATCATGCATGCTGTTCATGGGCTCTGAGGTCTCCCCTAGTTCATTCTGGTCTTAATCCATTGGAGCTGGTCGTGACTTTCTTGGTTCATGGGACTATTCACCCCTCGGGAACGTCTATTGCTATATCACTATGCGTTTGTAGCACTGCTCTGCAGAAGCAGATGTTCTAAGAGGGCAGCAATGAGGGGACACCATTGGTCATCCAAGTGTAGTATTAACAGTGGCATCTGTTGAAAAGACTTGCTATTGCCAAAATTTTTACAGAAAGCAGAAGTAGCTTTCTGATTGTTTCCTCCAGCGTCACCCAGGCTGGGCAGCTGCGGGAGGCAGGTCTGGAATGCACACGTTTCCCTGCAGTAGCACTACCCCAATGCCTCCTTCAATATGTATCCTTCAGGGGTGGGCTTGCTGAAAGAAATTGGTTGCTGAGATAAATCAGTGCAGGGGGTTGTGTTGCTGCTCTGGCAGGTGCGTTGCTGACAAGCAGCATCTGACTAGAAATACTGCCTTCATAAACTCCAGAGTGTACATAGTCCTAGCAGAGGGGGTGTTTTCCTCTGCCCTAGATGGCAGTGCTCTAAACCACCTCACTGGGATGTGTGGCAACTAAGAATTATAGAAAGTGATGCTGTGGATTGTTGTAATGTTTCACGGGTACATAACGTAACTGGGCACACAGGAGACCCTTCCTAAATGTTACAACAACTTTATGGCTGCCATGCAAGTGAAAAGTGTGGAGATGATTAGATCTGAAATTCTAGATATAGAATTTATATATATATTCTTTCTATATAAATAGATCTGATGGTCTTCTATTTCTGCCCTTTTTTTTTAATAATGAGACATGAAAAAGTGAATCTCTTAAATATCTTAAGAGCAACTTTAGTTTTCTTGCAGTACAGGCAGAACTTTACGGAATCTCTTGTTTTTCTATCTTATGCCATGGACTTGGTGATAGTGTACCACAGGGTCTTGTATATTCCCTATAAGGTCTTGAGGATTTCTGGCTCATAAAAGTACTCTCTTTGGCAGGATCTTCTGCAGCTGCAGTATGAAGGTGTTGCAGTCATGAAGCTGTTCGACAGAGCAAAAGTGAATGTCAACCTTCTGATCTTTCTTCTGAATAAGAAGTTTTATGGGAAGTAACTGATCTCTGCCAGCAAGTCTGTGAAAGAGGAGATTAAGAGAAACCTGCACATACGACTTTTAGTGACAGAGCTATGTATCAGTATATGCTCACACTGTGCTAAAATATATCAAATGTATTGTGAAGGAGGACCAAGAACCTCTTGTGAATTGACAACCCTGACTGAGTCTGCAGGGAGTTGGTTTCTTGTTTATTTATGATCTTTATTTTCAGCTTTGAAGGTCCCCTGAAAAGCAGTTAATTTAGAATGTATTTTTACATAGTGCTGGAAATTGTACTAGAGTATACATGGGGCACCTGGATACTTCATTCGCTTAGCTGTATGTTTCCTGAGGCTTGAGGTCCTGTTGCCTGTGCTGAGAGGAAGCTGGCACTGTACAGCAGGCAGCTTGTCCCTTCCTGAAAGCAAGAGAGTTGCAAGTTGTATTTGGGTGCCGGTTCTCCTACGACAGCAATGACCAAAATAAAACCTGGTCAAGGTCCAGGTTGCCCACTTGTTTCTGAGTTTGTGGTGGTGGCCAGGTAAAAGTGCTGCTGTCCTGGGAGTCACTGAGTGTCACCAATGGCAGCTGGGCTAATGGTGGTTATGTACGATAACACAGAGCAGCTTCAGCGTCTAATTGTTCTTGTTTTGTTTCTCTTTATTGCTGTAATAATTTACACATGGCCCCTTAAATAGAGGGATGATGGAATGTATTTACTAGTGCTTAAAGATGAAAAAGCCTTTTGGGGATGGGGAGGGAAAAGTAAATTTCTTGAGACACATTAACTTTTAATATTTCTTGCAAAGCATTTGAAATGTAAAAAGCCTTTTTTTCTTTGTTCAGAGCAATGTCCTATGTATCTGTGTCTGATGCAATAAATGTTAGGCTTTACTTGCAGACTCGTCAAAGGTTAGCATTCAAAAAGTTAGATTTTTCTAGCTATACTCAAGTTCCTGTCTCTTTTATTACTTTATTTTCCATCATGGTGGTGATGTTGGCTATTCTTCTATATCCAATAAAATACATAGACACTTTAACGAAAAAAAATCTGACCTTTAAATTCATCAAGTGCTCCAGTTCTCCCCCTTTTTTTTTAACATTACTTTTTAAAAAACTCATCTCTCTTAATTGTTGCAAGTGTCAAGTTATTTATAGGTCACTTGTGGTGTTTGTTCAGATGACTGAGTTAAATGAACTGCTTCCTCTGATTTACACTGAACTAGCTAATTCAGCTTAGATCTTTTTTTCCTCGTGAAAGACACTTCTGATATTTGAAATGGCTACATCCTTGAGGATAGCTTTTCTACAGTCCTCTTGGGAGCAAATACTTATTTCAATGTGCTGGTGTCCAGACTGTATTTAAACAACTTAATACTGGTGCATGCATGGTCCAACCTAGTAACAAAAACTACTTATCGAACCCAAGAAAGATCTTTATGGTCCAGAACATCTGAAACCAAGATACTTCAGAACAGGATTTCTAGTGAAATCTGACAAAGGAATCTGAAATGGGATAAAGGTCTTCCCTTCGTGTGTGTGGTTGTTTGGTTGGTTGTTGGTGTGTGGTTGTGTGTGATTTGTGTTTTTGTGGGTTTTTTTGTTTGTTTGGTTTTTTTTGTGGTGGGTTTTTCTTGTTTATTTGGTTGTGGGTTTTTTGTTTCCTGTCTCTAAATTTCCTTTATTGTAGGACCTTAAAAATTCTTTTGATTTGGGGATGAGAAGGATAGAACATTATAAAATGATTGTTAGGAAAATACAGCTGTTGAGCCCTTGAGCCCTTGCCCCTTTTTTTTAATGAATACTTTTAATAGGGTTTTGATGTCTGCAAAATAAATTTAAGCTATAATCCATCTGGGACTCGGGGACAAGGTAATGATGTGTTAGAGGCCTATGCAGTACCTGTGGGGAAGCCATCCTTACTATGTGATTTACAGTTAACTCCCTTATCACCTACACTTGCTGAAAAAACAGGTTTTTGGCAAGAATTGAAACAGAAGAACAAATCAGTTTGTTTAAAAAAAAAGTGTACTCATTTTAGCTGAGCAACTGTATGGAACATGTCAAATTAGGATTTCTGTGTTTTAATTTCAGGTAAGTAACTAAACA
>NW_008587916.1:0-481 GCF_000691845.1 Merops nubicus
TTCTGGATTATACTGGTTTTTACTGGGATATATTGGGCTGTACTGGTTTTATGCTGTTTTATACTGGTTTTTACTGGTTTTACATTGGTTTTCACTGGTTTTTTACTGGGCTGGACTGGTTTTTACTGGTTTTATACCATTTTATACTGGTTTATACTGGTTTTTACCGGGCTGGGCTATTTTTAATGGTTTTTTACTGGGCTGGGCTGGTCTATACTGGTTTTGTGCTGGTTTATACTGGTTTATACTGGTTTATACTGGGTTTTGCTGGTCTTATACTGTTTTTTACTAGTTTTTTACTGGGCTGGGCTGATTTTCACTGGTTTATACTGGTTTTATTGCTTTTTTACTGTTTTTTACTGGTTTTATACTGATTTTTACTGGTTTTATACTGGTTTATTCTGGATTTATACTGGTTTTTACTGGTTTTATCCTATTTTATACTGGTTTTATACTATTTTATACTGGTTTTTACTGGTTT
>NW_008587916.1:887-1164 GCF_000691845.1 Merops nubicus
CGTTTGATACTTTTTTATACTGCTTTATACTGTTTTATACTGGTTTTATACTGGTTTTTACTGGGCTGGGCTGGTTATCACTGGTTTATGTTGCTTTTGTACTGGTGTTTACTGGTTTTATACTGGTTTTTACTGGTTTTATCCTATTTTATACTGGTTTTATACTATTTTATACTTGTTTTTACTGGTTTTATACTGGGCTGGGCTCTTTTTAATGTTTTTTTTACTGGTTTTCACTGTTATTTACTGGTTTTTACTGGTTTTGGTTGTTTTTCAC
>NW_008587917.1:0-23438 GCF_000691845.1 Merops nubicus
CGGCGCTGCCCGGGTCCGGCAGGTCGCCCGTAGTCGCCCTTCAGATTGCGTTGGTGGCGTTGAGCTCGGACCGGGGCTTGGGTTTTCATCCTAAACGTTTTGAGGCCAGAGCTGCCCTTGGACTGAAGGTGGTCTGAAATTAATTCACTTTTTTTATTTCTCACCTTTTCACATTCCCATCTATATGTCCCGTGTATTCCTGGACTTCCTGAGCCCAGCTCTCTGAGTTGCAAGATTACATTTCTTACCCAGTTTCAAAAATATGTCTGCTTTGCTTGTTTGTTGCTGTCTGTTTTTATATATAATTCAACCCGTGTGGCAGGAGAGGCATTTCCTAAAACAGCAGATTAGTAAATCTGTTACAGAAGCTGATTGCAAAATAATCTTAATATTAATCAGTAACATCTTGTATTCTATTCTTCAATTCTGATGTTCAATCCCATGGTAAAACAAGAATTTAAAAAAAAAAAAAAAACTGCTAGAGATAAGTTAGCTCTTAGGATAGTCACGCAAATCTTTTGTATACATTAAAAAAAAAAAAAATAATGTTGAGAGTACAAGGAGAGAGTGGTGACAGAAAGTGAAATATTTGCCTTTATATGTCAGCATGAAAGATTGTAGCTGCTTAGCTACAGAATGGCAGAATGTCTGTATGATGCCAGGTTCTTTTAAACCCAACACTGCAGAATATTGGTTCTGTGTTGATTGGAAACATTAGGTTAGAGTAGTTGTTCCCCTGTTGGCTTCAGGGTTCCTGATGTGCTTGCCGAATCCAGCTACATCAGAAAATTCTGGGGTTTATTACAAAAGCAGTGCAGCTGGAAGAGGAAAAACTTGCCTTGATTGTTAACAGTAATATATTACATACTTCCAACACACAGGGTTTATGTGTTCCATGCAGCATTTGCCACGGAAATCAAGTCTGCAAATGATTTATTTTCTTTCCAAAAAAGTTATTTTGACAAATTACAGACTTCAGATTAGCATGAGGTAACAGTACTAGCTGCTGTTTATAGGATGCATTGTAAATGAAAACAGGGTGACTCTGGAAATTGGAAACAGTTTGGTTTTTTTTTTTTATAATACATTTTTTTTGTTTGTTAGGGTTTCCAAAAAGTGTGTTTGAACTGAGGTGTTATCACTAGCTGAACATCTGTTACTGGTTCCTGGAAGGAAAAAACTGTTGTTATCAAATCACAGGCATGGATAGGTTTTTAATGTAGGTATTGCAGTTGCAAAAAATTATTTCTCTTTCAGATCTTACTTGGGTAGTCCCCAAAATTTTGTCCTTTGGCCTTGATGGGCCTGGAAACACTTTGTGTCCACGCTCACACTGATGCTTGGACATAAGTGGGTCTGGTGGTGAAAGCAATAGCTTGCACAAAAGCAGCACTTTGAGGTTCTTTTGAAAAGAAATGTTAAAGATACTGTGGAGGGTGTAAGTATTCTCCATAGCGTTTCTTGGCTTGCTTGTGTTTCTCAACAAAATAATCTGTGTTTGACTGAAAACCTGAGAGGAGTGGCAAGTGGTTTGCTTTTTTTTGTGACAGCTTGAACTTGTTTCAATTAATGTGACTGTATCTGTCCCTTGATTTAGGACAAAACATTTGGCCTCAAGAATAAAAAAGGTGCAAAACAGCAGAAATTTATCAAGGCAGTGACTCACCAGGTTAAATTTGGTCAGCAAAATCCACGTCAGGTAAGCATTTTTTCTGTGATGTTTTGACATTGTACAGCCAAAGCATCTTTCACTATACATATAGATCTGTTCACACAGTATTCTAACAGTCACATAATTAAGTTAAAGTTATACCTGAAATTGGATGGTAGAAACAGACTGTCAATAAAGTATAGCTTTACATTCTTTCTCTTTTTTTCTCTTTAATTTCCACCTAATCTAAGCAATAGTGAACAGTTAAAATAAGAATTGTTGTTACTAGTACTGGAATTGGGGGAAGATTTAAAAAAAAAAAAAGACATGTGCTTATTATTCTATTTGTGGAAGTATTTATTATAATCTAAAGTGGAAACAAGTCTGATAATTATGCATCTATTTAGTGAACTGGTCAAATAAATTGGAATTTTGAGCTGCTGTCTACTACTCTGCTTTTCTTTTTTATAATGAAACAAAATGTGATGTGGCTGAGATACAAAGTTTAGTTTATATTTAATCAGAAGGCAGGGTTGTAATGAAAATATGATTATCATGGAAGTGAGCGAGGTCTCTCCTCCCTCCAGCACTGGCAAAGCTTCTCCCTAAGTACTGGCACAGCGTCCTGTTCTCAGTGAGCCTGCAGAGGAGTTAACGTTTCTGTCAGCTACACCTGTGACAACAGAATTTGTTAAATTCCTTATAATGATGAACTAAGGAATGTTAAGTACAACTTCAAAAGTAAAGTTGATATTCATGTCATTAAGTCTAATAATTTCTTGTACTGGAAATGGCTCCTTGATGTCACTTCAAAACCATTGGTGTTGCTCAAACAGTCCTTCTGAAATTATTTCATTAAATTCCTCAGTCTGAAGCCTGTATAAGAATAATTGTGTACATTAGCCAGCCTAAAATGGTTTGTCTCTCCAATATTCATAGCTACTGACTGATGGTTTTCAGAAGCTGATGCTTAGGCCCAATTGTATATTTTCTTTTTAGCTTCTAAAATACACTTTCTTTAGTGTTGTCTCTGAGAACAATGTAAGGCATTTTTTTCTTGTGTCCTGAGATACAAATGGAAATTCTGTCAAGGTTTTGTTGGTTTGCTTTGGTTTTGTTTTTTAAAAAGGCAAGCTTCATCAGCATGTTTCTAGAACCCTAGGGTGAAACAAAGACATTCTTCAAGTATTACTTTATGTAGCTGATGTGTGTGGGTCTGGGTTATAAAAATGGGATTTGTGAACTTTGAGTGTTAAAGCTAACCAAATTAATCAGTTCCCTTTTAAAACAATTTGGTGTGTTTTTGACAAATTCACCATAGGAACAAAGCTCCTTCTTTAATATGACACTGTATTTTACCAGTAAAGCACCCCACATATTTGTATCATGGTGTTCCTCTCACTAACTTCCATTAAGGATAAGAGTGACGTTACATAAAGGTGTTTCCCCAGTGTCCTCTTTAATCTGTTTGGTCCTTCTCTGCCACTGTGGTATAGGTGCAGGCCTTTTCTGCCTTATCCAAAAAGTGCAGGTCTTCAAGGAACTGCACTGAATAGTTGCACTGCCAGTGTATCACAAAAGAGCACCTAACTTTTCCGCTCCTAATTTCAGTATCTCTCACTCGATTTCCTGGCCTGTAAAGGTGCAGTAGAGGTAACTGTGTCATCTAATGCAGCCCCTCGCAGCTCTGACCAGTCGGGCTTCCCATCTGCTCTATGCGGGAGGTCGGTACCACTAGATGGCACTGGCCCTGCATGCAACGGCAGGAATTCGGTCACATTCAGAAATCGCAGGGTCTTGGCCTCCTCCCTTACAAACTAACATAGAATGATTTGCTGTTTCAGTGTACAGTTCCTGTGAAGTGAGTAATGTCATTCTCATTTTATATTAATAACTTGAAATTCGGGGTCATTACAGGCTGCTCAAACAGAAAGTGAGAAGAAGTTAAAAAAAGAAGATAAGAAAAAAGAATTACAGGAATTAAATGAACTTTTCAAGCCCGTGGTTGCTGCACAGAAAATTAGCAAAGGTATGAGTTACTCTAACTTCCTTTGTTCTCTTATTCGTATGTCTACTTGAGTTAAAAGAACCCGTGAAAAGTGCCCTGTCCATTTTTTAATAAAGTAGCTACATCTCTTTTCTTCTCTGTCTAGTGTGCCAAGTAGTCTGTCAGTAACAATTTGACATTTTTTTTAGGAAGTCACCTGAGGTTACTAGATCATTACATCAAAAGCTGCCTTGATATTGACAGGGCAGCTATAGATGCTGTGCTGTATTCAGGTTTATTAATTAGGTGCTTCTGGTTGAGTGGCATTATTTTGTTTTATGTGTGATGTTATTTGCTGAAAGCACGCTGTCCTCCCAAGGGAAATGTGAACATCCAGGTGTGGCAAGGAGTGTAATGTGGTAACTGTTGTCTGCATGGAAAGCTTGTATTCAAACCAGAACAGTGCAAATCTTCCAATTACTTCTGTACCACCTTCACATACTGTAGGGAACTCTACAACTGTATATGGAAGGGGGGAAAAAAAATTGAAATCAACTAAATTTTATCAACTCTTTGCTTTATTAATCTTCTGGATGTAATGGAATTAAGGGTAATTTTGACTAAACGAATGACTTCCGTGTATGACTTCAGAGGAAACCTGGTATTTGCTCATTGTGGCACTTAGCAGCAGCTAAGGCCAGTTCTCTGTTTATGATCTGTCATGGTCAACTTCCTCCAAATAAAGTAGCTCTTGACTTACAGTTATTTTGGAAGACTAATATTGTCCTAATTAAGGACAGAGTGGTATCTTGTATGCAGTACATTATACAAATGACTGATAGGTACAGACATGCTGCTAGCTGTGTTTCTGTAAACAGTCAAGTGTCACTTTTCATGTTTAATGCAAATATCATGCTAGACAAAGTAAATAGGACACGTCCAGGACGTGAAGTATTTACTTGTGATGAACTTCACATTAAATAATTTTGTTTTTAAAAACATGGTCTCATTCTCTACAGATCCTAAAGATCGTGTAAACCTAGACGTTGTCCCTGAATTTTTAACACACAGCTTTTGCTTGAAAATTCTACTAAAATGAAAAAACTTTTTTCACTCAGGTGCTGACCCCAAATCTGTAGTTTGTGCTTTCTTCAAGCAAGGGCAGTGCACTAAGGGAGACAAGTGCAAGTTTTCTCATGATTTGTCTTTGGAAAGGAAGGGTGAAAAACGAAGTGTCTACATTGATGCAAGAGATGAAGACCTTGAAAAAGGTAAAATACTCCTAGAAAATGGCTACTAAACTATTCTGGTTCTCAAAATGGATTTTTAAGATTAAGTGTCTTGTGTTTTTGTGGCAACTGGTTGCAGGGACCCAGTTCAGGAGTGAAGTTAAGACTTTATTTTTTTACACACATGTGATTTATATACATTTTACAAGCAAGTTGTGACAAATCTTAATTGCTCCTCTGGACTTCCTTCGTGGTCACGGTGACTCTTTGTTGGTTCCTTGCTCTCCTGGAACAGCAGAGCCACACGCTGGCCACGCAGAGCAAGAGCAAGCTCTCTGTTCTGTCTCCTCACCACGTCAGCCTGGCCCAGGGTCAGCCAGTCACGAGTCCTTCCTGCTCTCCCCTCTGCCCCCACACTTGCCCAGACTCCTGTCCCACAGCCCACTGCACGGCTCTTAACTTATCCCCTCCCACATCTTGTGGTTATGATCTTCAAGAGCCTGGTCAGTGACTAAGGCCACTCATGCCACCATGTTCAAAATTGCAAACAACAGTGAAACTGGCTTTAAAAAGTGTGCTCACAAGTATCCTTTACACCTTATTGAGAAAAGAAGTATGACCTAGTGATACTGGATGGTGGCTTTTACATTCTGCTCTGTTATGTGTTATGCCTTACAAGTAGCAAGGTGTATAGTAATTAATCTTAGGGGTTGCCAAAATGTGCACAGATCTAGAATTCAGGACACTGGAATTTTTTCTGTTACTTTATTTCCTTTCCCCAAATCATTTGTTGGCTAAGTACTCTGGTTAGAGACATTATAGTCAAAATAATTTGTTTTGTTTTTTCCCAATTCATTGTGTATTGGCCTTTATTTGAACTCTAGCCTCTGTAGCCTCTGTCATCCTAAACAGGTATGATAGGATCCCATAAATGCACTACTGCTGGTGGTGATCTTCCTTCTTTTGATGGAATCTTCTGTTAGCTTTAACATAGAAAATCTGGTATTATCTCTTTCGATCCTCACGTTATATTACATTAGCCTCCAAGCTTCTCTTTTATTCAGTCTTCTTTCTTTTCTTCTTTTCCCTTGTCCACACTCTGTTGTGTGCAAAAGAAATGACACGTTTTTTAGACTTTATCCAAAACACACATTGTGTGTCAGAATATGAAGTTCTAAGTTTTTCAAGGAAATTGTCTTGTGAGCAGCAAAGGGGAGTTTGAAAAGTTTGTTATAGAAGCCTGAATTTAGTTTACGTTCTATAAACTAACAAAAATGTAAGACTTGCATATTAAAACTGTCACTAGGAAGAAAGGCAACTTGACAGCATTGTTTAGATTTGGGCTTCTTGTGAAACCATCTGTTTTCTTATGCTAGACACAATGGATAACTGGGATGAGAAGAAGCTGGAGGAAGTGGTGAACAAGAAGCATGGTGAGGCGGAAAAGAAAAAACCCAAAACTCAAATAGTATGTCTTTTTTTTTTTTCCTTCAATTGAGCTGTAGTAGAAAGAATTAACTGCTGGCTGGTACTAAAGATGTTTTGAGTGGAATATCATAACAATATGCTGAGTATTCAATTGGGCTGATAGTATTTCTAATAATGTATTTAAAAAACAAAGCAAACCCCAACCCAAAGCTCTTTCTGTTCCAGCAACTGTCATATATATATAGGCTCGTGTATGTACTGGTTGACATAAATATTTAATTTTAAATGTTCTCTTATGAGCTGAAAATTACTAATTGAGAGTCATTTGTAGTTCCTGATCTCAAACTGCAAGAATATTCCTTAGTTTGTGCACTAAATGGTGCAATGTGTTTGCATTCTTCAGAACTATTTCACCTCGTTTTCAGTATGAAATAATTAAACATTTGATTGATACTGCCTAAATTTGCTGAAGTTAAACTGTGATCCAGCTAAGTGTGAACTGTGAATTGCTAGTTAAAAGTTCTCAGATGATGTCCTTACCTCAGGCTCATGAGCTGGAAGGTTTAACACCTGGGGCAGGGGCAATTTATGTTGATGAAAACAGCCCAAGTGCTGGTGAGCAGGAAGAGAGACTGGCAGCATACTGGGTTTCCACAGCACACAGTTGCCAGTCTCCTGAGTCATCCTGTCTTTTTAAACTAGTATTGTATTAAGGGGGGCAAGAACCTGTTGACTATATGAGTTTTAGATAATTACTTGCACTTCTTATTTTCTGCTTTTTTAGTAGCAATTCATTTCACACGTTTCTTCTGTGCATGGCTGGTTTTGAATTGCTGTATTTCTGATGTGTAGTAGCTATAAATGTAGTGAAAAGACAATGCCATGCTAACAACCGTTACTGTTATGCAGGTCTGCAAGTATTTCCTTGATGCTATTGAAAACAACAAGTACGGCTGGTTTTGGGTGTGCCCAGGTGGAGGAGACAACTGCATGTACCGCCACGCGCTGCCCCCGGGTTTCGTGCTAAAAAAAGACAAAAAGAAGGAGGAAAAGCAAGATGAAATCTCTTTAGAAGATCTAATAGAAAAAGAGGTAAAGTTGTCAGACAGGTACCTTTTGGTGGTGTTTGTTTTCGTTAATCTCAAGAGAGAATTGTAAATAATGGCAGCTGTGTGAGCCAGGGTATAGGATTTGATTGGTGGTTTTTAGAAACTATGACCCAGTGAATAGATTAAGCTGTAGCTGCATACCTAGTGCAGGTCTTGCTGATCCTTTTTTTAGGAGGCTCCTATTGCTTCCTGCTGTTTTCCTTCTATTTATGACCACTGCATCTACAGGCCTTTCTCACCCTCAGCTCACTGCCTCCATAGTTCTCGAAGAGCTCCGTAATAAGGAAGCAACACAGAGAGAAGAGGACATTCTGGAGGGTGGCACTGCTCTCCTGGTCTCTGTCACCACTGCGTGGCACTGTCACTTTGAGGAGAACCTGAGCTGTTACTGTTGGATTCTTTCCTCCTCCTCTTTTCATGTTACCTTTCATGTCAGCTCAGCTCACTAAGTGGAAAACAGTGTGTTGGGTTAAACTCTGAAGTTGATGGTGCATGCTTAACAGTGGTGAGAGTGAAGAAGGAATTAGAAATGTGTTCAGTTAGTTTCTGGAAAAGAAAATTTTTTCTAGCCTTTGGAAGCAGTTTTTAGCATTAATCAATCTCTTTACTTGACAGCGTGCTGCCTTAGGACCAAATGTTACCAAAATTACTCTAGAGTGTTTTATTGCATGGAAAAGAAGAAAAAGACAAGAAAAAATTGATAAGGCTGAACAAGATATGGAGAGGAGGAAAGCGGATTTTAAAGCTGGCAAAGCACTGGTGGTATGTTCTAATGTTCTACAATCCAATTCATCCTCTAAGCAGAAAGAGTAAATAAGTTTCTGTAATAAGGCAGCTGGCCTGGAATTGCTTTTTTATTTTTCTTTTACAGTAGTATAAATTCTATGAAGTGATAACTTAAGATTTCTTTTTCTTTGAACAGATTAGTGGACGTGAAGTATTTGAGTTCCGACCAGAGCTGGTTGATGCAGATGATGAGGAAGCAGATGACACCCATTATATTCAAGGAACAGGAGAAGATGATGAGGTAAAGAACAGTATTAACTTGCATAATATTTCAAGCTACATACAAGTTTGAAAACTGTTAATTTGATAACTCTTACAATGCTTACAATAAGCTTGGCTCTTAACACCACTACAGTCTATTTTGTCAAAATTTTGGTGTCAAAAAGAAGCGGTAAAAAAATTCTGTAGAAGTCTTGCAGAAATTGGACTTTTTTCAGAAATTTAATTCATGCAGAGCATTCTGGTTTATTTTTCAGATGGAAGACCCTGTGTGCATAAATGATATAGATTTGAACCTGTATGTCCCAAAGGCTGTAGATGAGACTGGTATTACTGTGGCTAGTCCCGAGCGATTCAGCACGTACAGTTCAACAGAAAAAGATGGTAAGTTCGTTAGTTAGGCATCACTAACATGGGATTGAATGGTTAGGAGCTTCCCAAAAGGTAGATGGAAATGAATTCTTGATCTGCAGACAAGTATTTGTTTAAAAAGGGCAGGGGAGTGAAATGACTGGCAATGACACATGGAGTTACTAAAAAGAAAAGCTTGTAGTAAATGTTGTGCATTTAGTTTCTTAAAGTCAATTTTAAATCAAAAGGCAGTGTTTATGGCTGCTTCAAGTAAAAGCTTCAGATACTTATTTTAGGAGTTTACCTTCTTTTTTCAGATTTAGTAATGATTGAATTAATAGTATCAATAAAAATCCAAGCTATTTGTATTTTCTAGCTAGCTTAAGTTAGCTTGTAGTTCTTAGAGTGAAGTCTTGGTCTTTGTGCACTTGTGGAATGCATACCCCAATCTTTAGGACACTGAGTCTCTTAAGTGCAGACGTTTCAGTAGGAGCAACTCATTAAGTTTGACCCAGTTATGAAAGTAGGAGTTGGTATTATTTTTTTCAGTCTATTTTAGTAATGGATGATCCAAACTTGCATATTAATCAGGTACATGCAATTTAACCAATATAAGTCAACAGAAATTTCAAATAATGTCACTTCATAGTTTCAAAACTGTACAGCTTGTTTAGTAGGACTGTGAATTAGCAGTGAAGAAACTTGTGACACTGAAATGTGTAAGAATTATTTTTATTTTCAGATAATAAATTAAGTGAAGCTTCTGGTGGTGATGTAAACAGCAATGAGCAAAATGATTTAGAGGAAGATAATGATGGAGATGAGGACTTGGAAAATGGAGTAATTTATGCAGTTCCAGTTGATGAAAATCTTTTTACTGGAGAGGACTTGGATGAACTAGAAGAAGAACTAAACACTCTTGATTTAGAAGAATGAATTTAAAAGCTGAAGTGAGGCATTAAATCCAAGTGACAAAATGCAAACTGACTACGTTTTTTTTTCTCCTTTTTGAATAGAATTCTTAAACAGGATGTTTATGGTTACCCAGCTGATTCTGATGGGCACGTCATATACCAGGAATATTTTCCTTCAGTCTCATCTACTCCAGTCTTGACTATGCTCACAGTGAAATACTCAGAGTAGTTCAGAGTTACCTGACAAATGAAATTGCAGAAAATGAGATTATAACTTCCAGCTAAAAGTAGGAAGTGTAAAACTGCTTTGCCAGTATGCAAGTCTAAGTGGGCAATTCGATACCAGGTACAGTATAAAAATCAAAGTATGCATTCTTGACCAGAACTGCATTTTTAGTAGTGATTGTGCTGATTCAGAACTGCCTGAGGTGGTTTTAGGCAGTACTCTAATGGAGCTGATGCAGGTGATGCTTCTCTCAGCAGTGATTAGCTTGATTTCATCAGCTGGATACTGAAGATTGTGAACTGATACATCACACAACACAATATGGTGCCCTCCGTTTAAAATGTTTTAAACTTTCCCACTGCCTTTTGCCAACAAAGCTGTAAATAAAAACTATCAACTTTAACATACCTGTGTTGGTTTTTCTCTGTTAAGTTAGGATATCATACCAAGCTCTTAAAACTTCATTTTCTAATAGAGCGATAAACATTTTTCTCTCCAGTCCTGATACAGAAGTGATTATGTTAATTAGGCTTCAGTTAAATTAGGGCTAACTGCAATTACAATTTTTTTTTTCTCCACACTTCATGCAGTATAAAATTCAGCAGCTGACTTTTTTTTTCCCCCCCCCTGCAGTTCTTGTTTCCTGCCCACCCATGAGCTGGTTTAATCCACGCTATAGATTGCTCGTTGCTATTTGAGTCATGTTCTTTCCCTGCAGCATTCTGTGTATTAGCAAAGACTTCAAGCTCTTCAGAGCAGGGATGTTACGGTCTAAAAATGCCTGTTGTATCTTTGGTGCTCTATAAAAAACACAAAGTTATGCAGCAGGCAGTGGCATCAAGGCAGAGCGGTGTTGTACCCTGCAGGGCACACTTGCTCTCAGGCTTAAGTGAAGTCAGTGTGTCCTTTGAAAATTCCGTGAATCCCTGCCATAAAGATTCCTCAGTAGTGGTGCTTTTTCGGGGGCTGTAGGTTGTGCCTCCTTGCCATACTATTAATGGTACCTGCAGTAGTGTTGCTGTAGTACAGGAAACCTTTGTATCGATTTTTCTAAGGCTTTTAAATTACTCCTTCAGGAGGGCTGAGATCCATGCGTTGTTAGTGAGCTTTCTCAAACTGCTTTTGGATGGGACTATTAGCTTTAATGGCTATTTCTAACACCACTAAATTGATCCATGTACCTTGAATGCTATTTCTAAAATAGCCCTATTAGGCTTTTTTTTTTTATCCCCGTTTTGGATCTTTGTGGGATTTTTCTCCTGTAGGAGCAAGAAGCAGTGTTTGGGAGGAAGAGGCCTACTGACATGAACATCTAAATGTAAGTGTTTAAGGAGAGGCTGCAAAATCAGATCTAAATATTTATGCGTGGAGAACTTATTCTCCCACAGCTGTAAATAAAGTGTTGACAGATTATCCAGGTATCCTGTTGCTGGCTGGGATGATACAATATCAGGACACTTAAGAATGCAATTCATATTTGAATGTACGATGCATAAGTTTTAAAAGTTGTATATTTTAACTGGGAATAAAAGTAATTTAATCATTATCGAGGATAAAAATGGTTTTCTATATTTTTGTGTCTTAGGCTGGTATATTGTATATAATACTGATTTCTCTAATATTGATTTATTTCACTGATCTAAATAGTTTAAATCTTTGCCATAATCGTCACTGTTAATTATTTGCATTTTACAGTGGAGAAGTGATGGGGTAACCTATGCTAATCACAGCTAATAAAACACTGAGCAAGATGGGCAGAGAATGGGTGTGTTCTTTTGGGTCAGAAGGGCCTCATGGAGGTGGGTAACCCCTCTGTGTAGGTGTCATTTAAACACTAGGACAGTTACCTTGCATAGTATTTAAATAAGTTGAATATCTTTAAGTTTGTGGAAGAAAAACTTATAGGCAGTAGTTATAGACAGGTTACTTCACATGGTTGGGAAACAATAGTTCTCTGGCCCTTTCTGGTTTTCACCCTTTCCTCTCAACTTGCTTGTTCTAGTCTCTTGGCTCGGTTGGTCTGTCTAGACTTCTAACCGTGAAGGCAGAGTGACAGCTTCTAAAGAAGCCGTGGTTAGTGTAGCATTCAGGCATACTTGTGAGGATTAGGAGCAATATGCTGCTACTTGTTCCTTCTTGAAGACAGGCTTGAATAGAACCTGTGAGAAGTTCTTAATCCTGTGAGTCAGAGAAACCTAAATTTGCAGCAGACAGGGTTTCAGTCAATAAATGCTCAATGAAAAATGAATGCAAAGGCCTTACTTAAGGTAGGTGAATTATTAATATTTTGGAAATGAACACAGAATGCAGTCCACCTGAATGTGACTTACCACTGAGTTGTTTCTATCAATGCGAGTTTCCTGATATTTATATGTTGTAAAGTGAAGGAGTTGGTTGTGAAAAAATGAGATATAATCTGAATCTTAAAATAACAGTATCTTCACATCAGTGATTGTCCAGATTGTATGGGTCAAAACCACAGTGTTTCTCTGTTAGAGCAGCAGGAAGGCTGGGTCAGAGTCTGAGTGGGTCAAGGTCAGACTGCAGAGGTTTATCAGCCAGGGAAGAAACACCTCTGCAATAAACTTCATTCCTGTCCCTTGCAGCCTGATGTTGTGGAAGTATTCCTTGGCTTTAAATTTTGACATAAACTAAAATTCCATCTCCATCACACACAGCCTGTTTGAGCTGCTTAAACTGGCTAGCTTTAAATTATCAGATTTTTTTTTTTAGGGGTTAGTTTGGGTTTGGTGTTTTGTTTTTTTAAACCTGTGTGATTGAATTTTATGCTTGCCACTGCTTTGTTACTCAAAGCAAACTTGTTTTATAACAAACACTGTTGATAAAGGACTGGAAAAAAACTTGGAGGAAAATGAAAGACTGACCTTAAATATTACATTATCTGTTAGGAGTTTTTTACAGCAATGTTGCTATTTCTTAATGGACAACACTCCCCAACTGCTTTTAATCAAGGAGAGGTTTTACTGGTGATAACTGGATGAAGCAGTGGTACTTCTCTTGGCTATTCAGTATTGTCATAATAGATTGTTTATTTAGCAAATAGTACAGGAAAAAACTTAGACATACAAATCAGTATATTTTTATGAATATTTTCTTTCACAGTTCCTTAGTGAGATGTGTGGAATAACAAGTGTCAAAAAAGTCTGTCTCACACTCTGAATGCTGGTTTCTACTTATGTTGCAATGTTTATGCCCCTTTTTAAACATTACCTGAATATAAGAAAGACACACTTAAATATTTTGTAAGCTTATAGATCTTGCAAATAACAGACTTGGAAGTTTCATAAACAGTATTTGTTATTCTTGTGGTGCTTTTTTAATAACTTGGTGAAAGTGTAGGGTGATTCAGTGAGTAGCAGTGAAATTATCACAGCCCTACATTGAGAGAACAGGATTGCTCCCATTGCAAGTGTCTCCAGAGAAATACCTGCTGAGAATTGGAAAATAAAACTGGGAAGGCCAGAGGAACTGCAAAAAGCCTGTCACAGCAGCCACACTGCACCTGACCAAGAGACTGTGTATCACACTCCAAAAAACATGCATGGGGAGGGAGGAGGTAAGAGAAGGACAAGCCCTCATACTTCTCAGGGGTGCTTGTTATATGTAACTTGCAACAATTCTTCAAGAAGATTCCCTCTGCTAGAGGTGGCCTGTGGTGGATTTCTCTTCCAAGTGTGTTCCTTGTTTCTCCCTTGAATCCCTATATATTTTTAGCATCTTTTGGAAACCAAACAGTTCCACAGCTCTGCCAGACCTTGTTCTGAACTTGACTGCTAGTACCTTGTATTATTAGATCTCTAGGGGAAAATACTTATGAGGAAGTGATATCCTGTGTCTTCCTTTGCTTTGATGTGATACCAAGGAGAGAAGGTGGATCTAAAAAAGGAGTTGAAGTATTTCAGTTGTAAAGAACAATCTCTTGATGTATTTCAGTGCTAGAAGCCTTTTTTTTTTTTACATGATTAGAAACTTTTAAGGTGCTTGATTCTTTACTATGAATGGGCCTTAATCAGCAAAATCTTTAATGAAGCAAATAGTCTTTGTTCCCAGTTAGGTCCTGGGTGTATTTTCTGTAGCTATGATCACGTTAAGTGCTTTTACAGTAGTATCTGCAAAACACCCTTTTCCCCTCACAGTGGTATTTGAGGCTTAGAAGTGACCTTGGCTTAGTGTGTCACTTTTAGTTCTTTCGTTTCAATAGATGCTCTGTCTTTTTACAGAGAGTGTCTGTTGCTGGTATTAGCAATAAAGCAGAGATGTTTTATTAATTTATGATGTTATAGCCCTAATATGGGACCACAATAGGCTCCTTTATACCACATTACTGAAAGGAATGGCAAAAATAATCAGTTCTTTTGATCACAGAATAGCAGTATTTCATTTGTGTTTAGTGAAAGAGACCTCAGAGGTAATATATTTATTTTAGGTTTGCAATTGAAAGTGTTTAGAGTGTTGTAATACATTAGAATGTAAATTTGAACAAGTCTAGCTTAATTGCAGAGATATTCCCAAAGTATTCCCAATCAGACTTCAAAAATGAGATGGAGTCCTAAATTAAAGCAAGACACAATGGAAAAGAAAGCATCATAGCTTTCCTTTAAAAAACATGCATGAAAGCAAGCATTCCTGAAGGGAAGAAAGGAGCAAATTATTATAAAAGGTTTGCAAGGCAAAACAATATTCTTTGTAGAGTCAGCCATTACAGATGTGTGCTTACAGATGCTGCATCCCTGGAGCTGGGCTGGAATGACAATGGCTTGTCAGCATATCGTGTGCATGCAGCACGTCCTCTGGAGCTGAGAAAATGAGCCAAAACCTTACATTTCTCAGGCCGCTAATAAATGTTACCAGGCTTCCTGTTCGAGGAGCCCTTTTGGCTCATCTCCATCCCTGTTTTATTCCTATCCATTGCAAGCTCTCGATTAGTGTTTTCTACCAATCTTAGTAATGTCTGACGTGTCAAGTAGTTTACTTGTCATGGTTTGGGAACAGTAGACTACTTAAAAAGATGAATTGACATCCACTTTAAAAATTCTATAGCTGCAGCTTAATTCCTCCTTAAATACAGGTAACAGCGAAGATTCTAGTCAAGAAGCCTTTAATCTTCACCCTCTTTTGTTATCTTCTCTCCCTTCCAAGTATAAACACCACATAAGGGAGGCTTTCCTGACTGACCTCTCTAATCCATATCAGTGAGTTTGGTAATCCATCGTGTAAGCCAGCTGGCTGCATCTCCCTCCACGGGCTTAGAGCGATGTCCAGCACTGTGCTCTCCTCATGTGGCTCTAAACACTTGGGGTTTGTTTATAAACAGAGAGGAGGAGGATTGGGAGAGCTGGTCAGAAAGGACACAGCAAACATCTCAGATGTCTGTCAGACTAGAGTCAAAATAAGAGAGCATAACCTATAAGGGATCAAAAGTTGTTTTAACTGCTGTCATCTTGCTTCTGTGTGCTTCTTCCTTGGCTAAGAACCTAGTAGGTGCCAGAGCTACACTTGGTGTCAGTGGTACCAGCCTTTCACCACAAGCTGCCCAGTCCTGTCGGTACAAAAAGCCTGTAACCATAGCCACATGAAATTCGGGTCCCACACAGCGTCTGCCACACAGAAAGATCAAGTTACAGTTTTGCAGAACACTTGTTATGCAGAAATAATTGTCCATTCTTTCTATGTATGGGGAGCAGGGAGAAGGACAGTGAGGAATCTTCCCCAAGATAGCAACTAGGAAGATCTTTTAAATGTGCTCTTTATTCAAAGCACAGAAGGGGCTGAAGTTGCTGACACTGGTAACTGTTGTAAGCATTAGCTGGTAGACTTCTGTTAAACAGATGCAGAAAAAGTTCTTTCACCAGCAGCACCCAACTGGGCATCTATTGAAACAACCTCCTGGTAGTTGTAGGCTTATGTAGTGGAAGCAAACAAAATCTTCTAAAACAAAACAAATCCATCATGTAGTGGAAGCAAACAATAAAATCTTCTAAAACAAAACAAATCCATGCCAAAAGCCACTGCCCTGGCCGAACCTTCAGTTAGAATGGCTCAAGACCTGGTTCTATATTGACCTGTTTTCTTTAGCTTTATTCCTTGATAGAAACGTTTATTCTTTAACTCGCCAAAGATGTAGTCACCTCTATAATGTTTTGTAGATGAGGACATGCTTTGGTTTAATATTAATGCCAGACAGGACAGTAATCCTTGGACACAGAGGATCAGAATATAACGGCTTTTGGAGTGAAGGTGAGTTTGGATTCTTTGTTTTGGGAGAAGGGATTTTTGCATGGGGAAGAGGGAAGCTTGAACTCTGGGGCACTCTGTAAGATGGTAACGTATCTGATGAAGTCAAGAGGCTGGAGCCGATGGCTGAGCTGGCTTATCAAGGCCTGGCATGTCTGGGCTTAAACATGTGAAACACTTTTTGAGACAGGGGAAGAAAATACCACCTTCTATGTCAGTTTGTTCCACTACAGTTTCTAGTGCTTTGTAATTGAGTGTAAAAATATATTCTGAGTATCAGATAGAAAGGAGCTTGGGTCTACTTTACACCATTGCCTTTTGATCCTGCTTGCTCTACATCCTATTATTATTTTGCTGTATAATTCTTCAATGTGTTTAAACTCTGAACTCATTACTAAGCACAGAGCAGCCTGAAGAATTTTTTTTTCCTGTTCTTAATCAAAGAATTCTTTGAACTTGGTTTTGTTACAAATCCTTTAGCAGAAATGCGGAAGTGTTACTCTAATACAGGAGCACTAGAGGACAGATGCATCAAGGCAAGATGTGGTATTATGTTTCTGGAAGAGTAAATTAAAATAAAGCAAAGAGGACAGCTTTTTGAGACTGAGCTTTATTAGAAAATGTTGAAAATGCATGATGGAAAAAAGACAGAAAAAATCAGTGAAAAATTCTCAAAAACTATGGAACAGAAAGTTGTACATAAACTGTCATGTTTTTACCAAACAGAAGATTATTTGCACTAAAGACAGGAACAGCAGTATCTCTGTAACAGGAAGCAGTGAACTCTGGTATTTCTATAGAACTAGGAACAAGCAAGAATGTAAGGAAGCTAGGAAATGCCTCTGGCTGCTGGAAATCCTCCATAAATGGAAACCTGCTAGGAAGTGACCCCTGTATTCTATGCCTATAGATCCTGGTGGTGGGCAAGTGTTTTGGTTCTCTCTGCTCCTGGCAGAACATGGTTTCGCAGGTATTTCTACCAGGCATAGGCACTTCCACTTTCTAAGTAAAAACTGTGTTCTAGCAACACATTCCGTACACACTTGCTACAGCTGGTGGTCTCAGCAATTAAAATTGTCTGAGAACTGACAGGCAAAAGAAGGGAAAGCTCTCAGGAAAGAAATGTAGATGCAGCTAAGAAGAAGCCAATGGGCAAATAGTGATTTCTCCCTCACCTTTGCATAAAAGCTGTGTGTTCTAGAGGATCTCTGGAGAATGTAAAGAGTTAAATTCATGGCATAAAGCAAGCAGTTTACCTCCTCTGGAAAGGAACACAAAGGTGGAGGAGAGAGTGATGAAGAGATAGCAGGGATGACTCTTTCTCTCATCAAGTGCAATATCAGCACTCTTGTATTAATTGTACCTGCTGCCTATTTAACAGCTCTGTGGGCTAAAACCAGAAGGGTGGATGAGGAAGAAGCGTGGCTCTGTCTGACAGAATCAGCCTGTGGAGCAGCTACCATGGCAGCAGTAACGAGTGTAGGGGGCTGGAGTTTCTCCACCTAGTGAGCTACACAGTTGCTGTGCCAGGTCAGCCCTTTCAGTAGGGCAGGAGAGGCTGACATACAGAAACACCTGTACACAATATAGATACTCTATGTGAAATGAAAGAGCAAAGACAGCCTGTAGTTTCAATATTTCCTCTCATCTGCTTTCTTTTCCTACTCTAAAAGCAGAAAGCCAGCTCCACTGCACTCTCTAGATTAGTAAATTCTCCCTGTCCCCTTCTAGAAAGCTGCTGAGACTTGTTCCACCAGAAGACATGAGACTCCTGCCTCTCTGCCCATCTCCTGAAAGCTCCTTCACCACGGTTAACTGAGGGAGCTGCATCAGTTCTGGAGGTAGGTGTGGTGGCTTCTCAGGATTTCCCTTCTGGGCTGGTGTGCTCACACACCTCATCCCTTAATGGAATAGGGTGGTGTCTGACTTTTCCTCTCTCTATTACCTCTTATATATACACGGTTATTGTGAAACCATTTTTATTGAGATTGTGTAGAGAATATTACAAAAGGGATTTTTTTTTTTCTTAATCTGTTTCTCATTTATTACATCGTTTCCTGTCGATCCTTTTCTCTAGAGTAAAAACATTGTTTAAAAATATCTTTTTAAATTATTTAAGTCTTTGGCAGCATTGCTGAGCACATCTGGGTACGTTTGAGATCTGCAGAAGTGCTCTGTGAAGCAAAAACTGAGACACACGTGATTTATGACTAATTTTGTCAGACAAGAAATATGAACCTTTTTGTAAATCAAGCAAAGGTGTCCCTGAATTTGATGCTCTGAAATCCAAATGTAATAATAATTAAAAAAAGGCCTGGTAAGGAGCATCCTATACAATTGCAGAGACATTGACTAACACTGAAGTAATACAGCTATCAGTACTCAACACATGGGGGGAAAATCCTGGGCCAACTCACTTCCTTTTGAACTGGAAGATTTGAAATTCTACACTGAGACCTGTTTACTAGCTAGGAGTTGATTTTAAAAACAGTCATGCCCTCGTTGTCCTACAGAAAACTCTGCCCTATAGCCCCTGGCTAAGGACAGATGAATGACATTTTGCTGATGTGGTGAATTGCTCCTAGGAGCAATAAGGCAAATCAAGCTTACAACATTGCTGTAGTGATTTTCTCTGGTTTCTCACCCAGTAATGCTTCCATTGTTTTCAAATCTAATGATTTTTCCAAGGAAACAAACATTAGAGATTAATATTAAACGAAATATGAATAAAAGGCATCAGTGAACCAAGTCAAAATAGTGTAAAGTCCATCTTTTTGGTCAAGTTAGGTTTCCTTTCTACTGCTGTGTTAGAAATGGAGTTATTTCTTAGAATATCTGTTCAGGGCAGCTAAGCCTCTTGACAGGTTCAAGTGTCTGAATGGCAGAAGAGCAAAATATGTAGTAAAATTTATGTCAATAACGGCTTTTCTGGAAGACTAATAGTAGTATCAATGAACAAATCGGTGGTAATCCTTCCTTTGCTCCAGATATAATACTACTGATACTGTAAAGCACTGGATCAGCTAAGAGGCTGAAACTTGTCACCTACATACAGGACATCTTGCTGAGCCTTTTAAGTAGGACCACAGTGGTTTGCACATTGACAACTTTTACCAAATTGTAGGATTCTGTCCTTTTCTTGCTGATGAGCGTGATGTCATGAGGAGGTGACAATTGTAAAAGAACAATATTCTGAAATACTCTGTCAGTGTTACAGGCTGGAGATCCAGGAACAGTGAAAAAATAAGTACCTGTCTACTGAAAGTGCTTTGCAGAGTTTTACTCAGCTGTGTTAATAACAAGTTCTATGCGTGAAAACTGGCAGGACTAGTAACTTCTAACAGGAAATTAGCTTCATCTGTTGAATAATGGAAATCCATTCTTTAGACTCCAAGGAAATTCAAATTCTTTTATTCAATTATCAATACAGGCAAAAAAATTTGGTCTTTTGTTAAAAGAAATCCTAGTCCTTCTGCCTACTTCTCAGTGGTTAATTTTCACCAGTGAGTATCTTAGTAGCCTGTAAATCAAAAACTAGAGATAACAGGGGAGTAAATACAGAACCATATAATTCTTTAGTTTGCATTCTGTAACATGATCCCAGTAGCTGTTATGTATTTGTTAGTCGTGCTGTGAACTAAACAGGTTAGCAAAGACAAATTGCATCTTCACTGCAAGGAGGTTTCCTGCTCTACATTAACAAAGTCTGGTTTAGACCCTTGTTCCTCTGCCCATGATTCTATCAGGCAGTAGCTCAGTGCAAGCAATGGAATCGCTCGGTCTCTTTCGCAACAGAAACACTTCCCTGCATTTACAGTAAGATTGGCTTTGATTAGAGGTATGATCCCAAGCCTGTACGTCTCGTTTTTTTCCCATGTCGAGGCTTGAGGGGGTGGGGGGAAGGTCTAATACCATACAGGGAGATGTGGCTGCGCCCAGGCTGTCTAGATTGATGGACTCTGATTGTTCTGAACTGGGGCCAGCCAGCGGTGACGCCGCCGCTTCCGCCGGCAGCTGGTGACTCAACTCGGTGGGAGCGGAGCCGGGTGCGCGGTGCTGAGTCAGCAAAACAACCGCCTGCCTCACCCTCCTCGGCCCAAGTGATGGGGGAAAGCAGATAAGCAGGAAAGAGCCCTTGAAAAAGCAATTAGCTTCTGGAGGAGAGGCAGTGGTTTGAAAGGAGACCTCCCTAGGGCTGAGCATCCCCTGACTCGGTGTAAAGTCTGAGTTCTTCCTCTGGCCTCTCTTTTAGCACTTGGCTGGCAAGGAGCAGTCGTGCTGTGCAGCCAGTCCTTAGGAAGCTAAAATCTATCATTTGGTAAAACAGTTCTAGCATCTTAAGAATAACTTTCCCTCCACTGTTTGTGTAATGTTGTGAAGCCATACAACCAAGTAGAGAAAATAAATCCTCCTTCTTCCTAAGCTACAGACTTACTGATCAAAGTACACATAAACCGCTCATTCAGGTTATTTCCCTGTTTGGTAGAATTTGGGAACTCATCTGCAGTTTTGCTTTGATCCCATCTGCAGTATAACAGCTGTGAGAAAAGTCAATAAATAATAAAAATTAATCTCTGTTAATGATTTTTTTTCTAACCTATGAAGAGGCAGCAAAATGAGAAAAATTAGCAACAAGGATCAAGTCTAGGTATAGGAACTCTCCTCCTTTTCTTGATAGAGTAAGACTTTTTCCTTAAGGGATCATTATTTATCTCTTGGTAGCAAGCACAAGTGACTGGAATGCAGGATTATCAGGTTCTTCTTTCTGGCTCTGCCATGGATTTAGCTGAACAAACCACTTAACTTCTGGGTGCTGCTGTTTGTCAGGCTGTGATCTACTTTGCTGCAGACAGGGAAGTTGTGAGAATGAATAAATAGAAATATTGGGGGGGGGCAGGTGAGGTTTCTAACTTTGTAGACTGTGAGATTGCTGAAAAACCTACATGTAAAATATACTTTTTGAAGTATAACTATGAAAAGGATGTATTATTTACTGCTTACAGTGGAGCAACAGCACGGCAGGATTGTGCAAAGATGGAGCTGACGCATATTTTAGGTGGGAGGCACCAGTTCAGACGTAAAGCATTTCTAAAATGGAAAACTCTTAACTCACATCATCTTCTCAATTAAAGCAACTTGTTGGGAAATCCTCTCTCACTTGCTACCCTTGTTTGCTTTTTTTGGTAATTTTTCTAGATAAACTTAAACCATTTTAGAAGTAGTTGAGTAGCAGCAGGCTTGTGAGGAATCCATGGTGTATGAAACTTATCTATCTTACACCCAGCTTTTAAAAGGTTGCCATCACTCATCCTCTTCTCTTACTCTTTTGCATTATCTGATGGTTTCAAGACTACTTAACTTAGCTTGCGTGTTAACAAAATATCTGTTAAGATACAACAAAATGGAAGTTTTAAATTTAAAGCAACTTTCTCCACTCTTAGTGAGAAATTTAAATGGTCACCCAGTATCAGTGTCCAGTTCTTCCCCTTGGAATCCTTTGTACATGATGTGTTTTTTTCTGGTAACCCTAAATACCATGGTATCAGGGAACATAGGCTGACTGGACACTCAGTAAAAAGAAAACAAATCCAACAACCAACCAACCTAAAGCAATTAACAACAACAAAAACTGAAAAAAAAAAAACAACACCAAAACGAGAACCAAAAAAGTGATTGTAAATTTGCACTCCAAAGGAAAACAGGATATTGATACTAATTGTGAGATATGATTCATTAGCTAGTAATGAAGAAGGCACTTTTTTTTTTTTAAAGGCCCTTAAGTTCTTCGAAGGAATAATTCAGTAAAAGGAAAAGATGACCATGTTAAGTGGGCCTAGGTCAAAGTTTTAATATCCTGCTTTCTTGACCTTGAATTAAGCCAACTGCATCAAAACTTCAGGAATGCTTAATGCTTATTAAATCATGTCTCCCTTTAGTAGGTTAACTAACAGTTCTTCTGCAAACATTATGCTTCCCACTGTACTGTTGCCTACCAGTATTTCTGATGATTTTCATTATTTTTTGCTATGATGATTGCTCTCTATTTAAAAACATTCTCAGTAAGCAGCTTCTGATTTTCCTTGCTCTGAGTCTCATTAGCTCTACCTGACAAGCCTGATTTTTTAGAACAGAGCTTACAGAAGTCCACTTACAGTCCCTTTACAGTCCACTTAAAACTGAACAGATTTCTAAGTAAAATGATCTCTTGTAGAATCGAAGTAAAAATTTAGTCAGTGGTTCCTATACCCATGTCAGAAGTTTGAGAGAGTTCCGCCAGTGTTTTAGGATAGAACCTCTAACTGATGGAATTTCCATTCTTTAAGCCCTTTAAGGTAGGATTTTCAGCTTTTTGTTGCAGCTATTATTGTACCAGAATTCATCACTTCTGTTAAAGAGGCCTCTGTGTAATTTCTCTGCAACATGTTCTCAGAGGTGTTATTTTCTTGTAGAGCTTTTTGGGTTTTATATGATTATTTTATAAATTATTTTCTTTCAGGATTCCTTCAACTCTGAGTATATAACTCTTCGTAATTGTATATTTCATATTTTAAACTTGCATATAAGGCTTGAAGCATCATTGTGTGTCTCTTTACCTTCGCTTTTCTCAAGAGCATGATAAACGTTCAGACTATTAGTGGCAAAAGCACGACACTGATTACATGGTAACAGTATTGATTTTCACAGATTAATTCTGAATTAATGTGAAATAATTCTACTTCATAGCTGTTCCAGCTTATTTTCTTTTTCCCTAACAGGGCAGTGCTGAACAGATCTCTTCTGTAGGCTGATGTGGGCAAGGCTACAAGGGATTTGACAGCAGCCTACAGCTGCCTGAGCTGCCATGATGATAGCACTGAAATCTTATTAGTGACAGGTGATACAAGGGCCACAAGGCATGACTGGAGAGGTTCAAGCGAGATGCTGGACAGCAAGGGCAACTGTGGCGGTCAGACAGGAGGTGAGACCTCTCTCCATCAGGGAGGTCTTACAGACCAAGGTCTTCACAGCCCTGGACCAGCTGCTTGGCATACCTGTTGCTGCTGGAGGAGCTGCACTGTAAATTGCTTCATTTAATATCCCCTCAGTTTGAAAACCGTTGGGGATTTTTCCCCTCACGGATGGGTGCACACGGGGACTTACTTCACTCTTTGCTTGTTTTAACAGCTTTCCTGACGCGGACTGTCTCCAAGACTTGGTAAGAAAGGGCTTGCTGCGAAAGCCTTAGCGGGGGAGACTTGGCATGGCGAGGTACGGCGGCGTCCCTCCCCTTATTTCTGCCGCCT
>NW_008587918.1:0-245 GCF_000691845.1 Merops nubicus
TGTTCAGGCTTGAAATCCTGGGGGGTCTGATTACAACTTGTGTGCTGCTTTGAAGTTTGCTCTGTTTCCACAGCCCCTCTGAGGCGACTGTGGGCGGTCATTGATTTGGTTTTGCCGTGTGGCAGCGGCCCCTGCCGTTTGTAGGGGAGGCGGGGAAGAGTGCTTGGAAATGAAATACTCTTTCCTCTCTGTGCTGTCGGTTCCTGTCAAGCTGCTGCACAGCGCTTCTGGCTGTTCTCCTTTAC
>NW_008587919.1:0-736 GCF_000691845.1 Merops nubicus
ACAGTAGTCATTCCTTCTCCCAAAGGAATCATGACCTGCCCTCATGTTGCCCAAGGCAGGAAAGACCACTACAGTTAATCATGTACTCTCTCCTACCATACCTTAGCAACAAAGGTTCCTGACTGATGTCAGAACCTGAGTTTGCTGGCAACTGCAGCTATTGAGTGAGAGCCCTTGGGTTCCAAAGAGTAAAAGGCTACACAGGAGACAAAACCAAAGAACAATGAAGACAAAAGGAAGCCAACAAACACAGAAAGTGCTCTCTGCCATGGCAGAACTATCAATGCATAGCAAATCACTGCTGGTATGGACTCTTTGTGCAGAGTGACATCTCTCCCCAAACCAGGTCAATGTGCTACTTCTAGCTCTTCTGCCTATCAACAGATTAGCACCCCAGCATCTTTCCAAAATCCCTTTAACTCTTCCAACACCTAATTTTTGTGACTACCTACACACAGTACACCTCCTAGGATCAGACTATGTAAATACAAATACAAAAGGCTGTGAAGTAACCCTCTTCTTTTTATAGCTGAGCACATTATAAAGAAACAATTCTTAAAGAATATTTTTTAATAAACCCAGGAAAATTAGAATGTTCCAGACTTAAGGAGGTCACATGAACCCAAAGGAGACATGGACCTTTATGAACAAACTCAAGCATTTCCTGAATCTAAAAAGAAAAGGCAGCTTTATGCATAACACTGTAAGCACAACTCCTCTACACTGGTCAGAACTA